>NC_056725.1:1300891941-1300951941 GCF_019279795.1 Protopterus annectens
ATAGGTTTGCAGTCATTTGCAGTTAGTGAAAAGTAAGAACTAGCTAGCTGTTAGTCATTGTTTTTCTGGGGTCAGCTGTCTATTCAAACATTTTTATTTTACATTTACTTGTACTGGTGCATATTTGCTTATACATCTAATTTTTAAACTGCATTTCCTATTTTAAAATGAAGAATTTCATTACTAAATTCCAAAAGGTTATGGCTGGCTGCTTATTAACTTGTGGAAGGATAACTGCACACAACTAGTAAATTTCATCGGGAGGCCACCAGCTTTTTAAAAACAGTAAGATTATTTATACTTACCTACATTAAGTCAATAATGTGGATGACCCATTTTAAAAGTGTATGGTAAATGTGCTCTGGGTGTGTTAGGTTGTTCTGGCAGCTGGCAATATTTTTCAGTAAAAGTAGGATGGGGCTGTGGAACTAGAAGGCATTGTTATCCCTCCTGGAAATCATTTAGTGTAATTTGGAATGTGATAATTCAGCCAAAATGCAGTTACTGTTGGTAATATAACTCTGTAAGGTACTGAGCTGAGAAGGAGATTGGCAAACACAAAGAAGACAGTGATTTAACTCTGCACTTAGCTAAGCAGAAGAGTTAGAGCTCATTTTGATGTGTTGATGTTGCTCATACCCCAAGGCACCTGTGCGCATTTACTAAACCCTCTTAAGAGCAATTACCTGAAAATTATTATTAATCTCTGGGACAGTGACATGGACAGAAACATCATTATTATTACTGAATTATTAGCTGGTCGGAATAGTGTCAAAACCTAGCAATCCAAGAAAACACTGGTTCCAAAACACCAAAAGCACAAACCAGTTACACAGAGCTCCTTTGTATTGATTTTATTGCTTGCCTTACTCTGGTGTCTACTTGCTGGAGGAATTAAACTTCAGTTTTAATCCATGTGAACTGGTGTTTCTGCTGACACTATCATGCAGTCAACTATTGAGGAGGGACAGCCTTTATAGGAGCTCTGTGTGACTGGTTTGTGCTTATAGTGTTAAAGCCTGTAATCACACACCCATACTGACGTACACTTCATATGCTATTGGAAGACAATTAACTAACAACAAAATTTTATTCACTAATACACGAATAGGAAAAATCCACAGAAATGAATTGTCAGTTTGTGGTGTGCAGAAATAAAGTCCTTATTGTAGGCTAAATGACTTTGATTCAGTTAGCAGTTCCAGTGCTGAAGGAGCTTTAAAGAGGAGAGTGTGAAACAAAGTGCAACCAACACTTGCTTGCTCATCCTGGAGGTGGTTGTGGTGGCTAGATTGTTGCAGTAATCAGCACCAAGTATAAACTGGATTATGATCAAGGAAATGTTCCTGGCTTTGCCTGTGGTGTAAGCCTTACTTTTCATAACAATGCATCCACATGTAGTGGGAGGTTTTGTAAGTCACTTTGGTGATGCAGATTTACACATCAGCTATAAGTGGTGAGATGAGGATAAAGTAAAGCATTCCTTTCAGTTCTGCATCGTTAATGATATGGCCTTGACGGCAGGGTGATTATGCTGTTCTGTGCCTGGGAATCAGTTAGGATTTATAGCAGTCCATGCTAAATCATTTTATTTGCCTGAATCTGGGAACAGTTAATCAAAGCCCCCAGAGCACTGAGATGAGGGCTTGACAACTCCACCCTGCCAGAGCTGAAGGATGACAGGGGGTATGAGCTACCTTCATGCCTGCCTGTCCAACAGCTCCTGCCAATTAGCTCTTAACATTTCCAGTGGAAGAGACCATGCAGGATTAAGAATTAATGGAGTCAGACATGATAGACGACTGGTAGGCAGAAAGTTAAGTATATTTAAACAAACAACAGAAATCTGTCATGGTTATTCCATAGTAATACAGGCGACTGAGGTTCAGAGTAGCAGTGGATATTAATAATTCTGCATTATCCCAAAAAGATGAAGTCATAAACTGCAAGCGATGCTATCTATTTAATTAGTTGGATTTGCTAGTTGAAGTAACATGCTGACTAATATGGACCTTTTGCAGACTCTTCCTGGGAACACTGTCTGGCTGAATCATACTGAGGCTGAGGGGATTGAAGCCTGGACAACTGAATGAAACTTGATAAATTTAATAGCCTTAACTGTCAGTGGTAGCTGATGGACAATATTTATTTATTTATTTAGCATTTGTTAACCGGGAAAGTCTGACTTGGAACTCGGCCAGTTTTCAGTAGAGGTCTGGGGAGAAACCCTCCAGACGCATGTCTTTGTAATATAATGTAATACAGGGAGCTAATTAAGTGCCATATTAACTTATATATGGCTATAATTGCCGGAAACTTATTTAAGATATATGAAAAATAAACAGCAGTGACAAAAATATGGTGCAGGTGGTTATTGTGATTGACTTGGTATTACATGTCATGCATATTAATGAGTTTAGGAACACCTTTCATTCATTTGAATTGCTGCATAATATCAATCATAACAGATCATATAATACATAAAATACCTGAACACAAAGCAGTATTTCTGAACACTGTGCAAGCAACAGAAAAAGACTGCACTTAAACATGCCAGAATTGCTCTGAAAAGTTATACGTGAACAAGCATAGGTACAAAGGATAGAACTGTGTGGTTATATCAATGACAAAGCATACACTGCTAGTGAGAATGTGGCATTTAAGCCATTATGCTTTGTCTGCTAATTTACCAATACTATACCCACCCTCCCCAACTATAACCAGGAAAGCAGAGCAAATAGGGTTACCACCTGTCCCACTTTGCGAGGGACAGTCCCTCTTTGGGCAGTTGTGTCCTGCAAAAAAATTGAAATAATAGCAAATTTCCTGAGATTTTAGGACAAAAATATTTCCTATATTTTATGTAATAGTTGAATAAAACAGTTAATCTGTATCTGAAACACCTAAATGTTATGAAAAACAGAATAAGCAACCAAAATGCTACAGTAATAAGCTTTTATTTAGGCAAAAATATGATGTTCTGTCCTTTGTACTGGCCATGGGTATGTTTTGCCATGCAAAAGTTTGTACCAAAAATGTCCCACTTTGGCCATTTGAAAAGGTGGCAACCCTAAGAGCAAACACCTAGACAGGGTGATGTGGAAATGAGTTTTCCTATTCACTTGATGAAGTGCTATGGTCCATGCTTATTTGGTTAGCAAGATGACATGCTTCTTATCAAGGATGTGTGAGGAGTGGAGCCTGAGAATCATCCCTATGTTATTTGTGCTCTCCAGGCAGGTGAGCAGTGCCACAATCTCTGGAATAATCTCTTAAGGCTTCATCAAGTGCACCTTGAAGACCTCTGGTGAAAAGTCCAGAACAAGGTCCTGGGACACCAGACCACTGCAAGAATGTTTATGTACATATAGGTTCATAGGTAGGTACTAGGCTATCTGCCCGAGGGGATTTATAAGCCTAGCCAGAGTGTGCTGGCTTTCGCCGCCCCATTGATTAATTAACTGATCCTCTGTCAAGCAGAGCCAATGAGGTGATCCCAGTGGTGTTTTTTCTGTTACCCATCCACTCGTCAAGGTTTCTCTTGAAGAGTGTTAGTGAGGGGCTCTGCCTAATGTAGTTTGGAATTTTGTTCCAAAGAATGGGGAGTCTCTGTGACAGGAATCTATCCCTTCAGCATGTTCTATTTATTGTTGTGGTGAGGTTTAGCTCACTAGGGTGCGTGGCTTGCAGTGACTTGGATTTCTTTAGGTGGAGCATGTCCATCACTTCTGAGTTGGACATGGCTTTGTAAGTCAGGCAGAGATCACCTCTGAGTAAGCGATATGCCACTGAGTACAGCCGGAGTTTTTTCAGTCGGGCTGCATAGGACATATGTTTGAGGCCAGTAATTCTCTTGGTGAGGTACTTTTGTGGTCTTTTCAGCTGTTGGAAGTGTCTTGTGAGGCACATCCCAAATGGGGCAATGTACTCTATGATGAGTCTAATGAGTGACGAGTAGAGGGGCACTATAATCTATTTATTTCTAGATGCAAACCCTTTAGTAATTAGATGGACTACATAGAAGGATTTCCTAACTACTTTGGTAATATGACTGTCATAGGAGAGATTACTATCTACCTGGGTCCCCAGATCTCTTATTACCTCTTCTGTATTAAGGGGGCTGCCACCTATGTGGTATTTCGTGGGTGTTTTGTTTTTCCCAAATGGGAAGACTATGCATTTTTTGCCATTTAGCTTGAGGCCATGACTTTGACATCAGGTGTCTGTCTCAGTAAGGCCCTTTTGGCGGATGACCGTGTCAGCCGGAGAGTCAATTATGGCTCCCAGTTTGCAGTCATCGGCAAACTTGGTTAGCCATAGTCCTCCTGTGTTTGCCTGTACTTCTGAGAAGTATATGCCGAACAGTAGGGGTCCCAGGATCGAGCCTTGTGGGACACCACTTGTGACTGGTTTAGAGTCGGACCTGGAGCCCACTATTCTTACCGTGTGGGTTCTGCCTGTAAGCCAGTTGGCAACCTATCTAATGATGTAGGGGTTTATGTTCAGGCTGGTGAGTCTTTCTGTAATACCCGAGTGGGGAATGGTGTTGAAAGCCTTGGCGAGGTCAAGGTAGGCTGTGTGAACCACCTTTCCCTCGTCTATGGCCTTGGTGACTGTCTCAAAGAAGTCAACCAGGTTTAGTAGGCATGATCTGTCCTTAACAAAGCCAAACTGGGTCAGGTCAAGTGTTTGGAGATTCCCAATGTCTTTGTTAATGAGTTCCATGATGATGCGCTCCATAGCCTTGCAGACCAGGCAAGTCAGGCTTATGGGGTGATAGTTACCAGGGTCAGTTGTGGCCCCTCCTTTGTGGAGAGGAATAACCGTTGCTGTGCACCATTCTATGGGCATGTAGCCTGTGGAGAGGCTGAGGTTGAACAGTGTGTTTAGGTGGGGGGTTAGTTCGTTCTGTAGTTTGTGCAAGATGTAGCCTGGGACACCATCTGGTCCCATTGACACTGTGTTTTTGGATTTTGAAAGAGCTGTTTTCACCTGTGCGTCTGTGATTTTTGGGATACTACACTTTTCCGGTATTGTTGTAGGCCCTTTTGGAGGTGACAGGGGGGTGAAGTTTGCACTGAATCTATCTGCCAGGATGCTGGCAATATCAGTAGGTTCAGCATATTTTGTGCTATTTTGCACTAGTTCAGTGCATATCTGTGAGTTGCCACTTAGATTCTTAACATAGCTAAAGAAGGCTTTGTGGTTATCTTTTGAATCCTTGGCTATTTTTCTTTTGAAGTTAGCCTTGGATGATTTCATGAGGGACCTTAGTTTCTTACTGATATTGATCAGGGATGTCTTTCCTTCTTGGGATTTGCTTTTTTTTTTTTAACTAGTTTCCTCCTTCTATTGTATAACCTGTTTATGGCAGGGGTCCACCAGACTGGTTTCCTTCTCTTAGGTGAGGGATTCTTTGTTTTGCTAGGGATGGCATGATCCATGCATCCTTGTAGGTGCTCATAGAGTGCATTTGTAAAGGATTCTGCATCTTGGGCAGTGTTATCCTTTAGCGTGGGGGCTGTGAAACTTACTACCTCTGTCTTAAGTAAGGTGAGGTTTGCTTTAGAAAAGTTTTTTACTGTGGTTTCCTTAGTTGGGGGTGGTGGTGGGGTGTGGACATCCAAAGTGATTAGTTTATGGTCTGATCTAACCAGTGACGGGTTGACCTCCAGTGTGGAACACCTGTCACCCATGTTGGTGATGACCAGGTCCAATATGTTTTCATCTCTGGTAGGGTTTACCAGCTGATCCAGGGCATTTGAGTTGATGAATTCCAGGAAGTGCTGGGCCTGGGAGCTTGTACTCGAGTAGTTTTCCCAGTGAATGGTAGGGTAATTGAAATTGCCCAATATCAGGGTGTTCGGTAGGACCTTCATGTTTCCAAGTATCTCCAGAAAGGTGGAGTGGTGTTCCTGAGTCATGGAGGGTGATCTGTAGCAGGCCACAATTTGCATTGCAGATTTGCCCGATGTTAGTTGCACATGGATGATCTCAGAGGTATTATGCTGCACCACTAACCTGGAGGTGTAGGTATCCTTGATGAATATGGATACACCCCTTCCTTTTGTGTTTCGGTCCGTGTTCTGTGGCCGAAACGTGTGGTATGAGTTGTAGCCCTGTAGTGCTGGGGTGCTCTCTGGAGCCTTGAACCAGGTTTCAGTTACTGCACAGATGTCAACGTTCTCCATATTGAGGAGTGCTTCGAGCGCATGCATTTTGAGATTTAAACTCCTGGCATTGAGTAGCATAACCCTCAGTTTTTTGTTAATTGTGCTGTTTATGGAGGTGTGTTTGACTTTTGAGCCTTGCCTAAAAAAGGCAGTATGGGGGCAGCAAGAGCCTTGGCCAGTATTCAAAAGCTTAGGGGTGACAGGTGCAAGCCATCTCTTGCGAAGCAATGCGGCTTGTCGAGCATGTCGTTCCAGGCTGACCGACACTGGATCCCCTTTGAATGACACCAGAAGCTTAGCCAATTGTTGAAATTGATCATTTTTTCTTTATACTGAGGTATAATTCTTGGTGAGGGCAGGATGCTACTCAGGGTCAGGGTCATACCAGCCTTGGCTACATGATCAGAGAACTCTTCCATGTCTCTTTTCATGTAGTCCAGGGAGGTACGTCTCAGGTCATTCACACCAACATGAACAATGACAGAGTCATATTTGTACTTGTTCTGGAGTGACCTGAGTGCTTGTGTTATTTGGCGGATTCTGGCTCCCAACAGGAAGCTAACAGTAACCTTCTGCTTGCCCAGTCTAGTGAGTGGGACGTCAGTGTGCCTGACTATAGAGTCACCTATTACTAGTGTGTTAGGTATGTTATTTTGCCTTAAGGCTGTGATTGTGTGGCACACTGATTTTGTGTTTTATGTGTTGTCTGGTTTGTAACGGGAGGTGCAGGTTGTTTGGGTGTCTGCTTTGGAGGTCTCTGATGCTTTTGCAGGTTTTTATTTAGAGCCTCCGAGTATGATTTTGTGTATTTATGTGTATTTTTTGCCACTGTTGTTTTAGTACATCTGTGTGTGGCTGGAGGTGTGGTGCAAGTGTTAACCTTCTCCTCTTGACTGTCTGTTCCAGTCTTGGGTAGAGACAGCTTAGCTTCCAGTTTGGCTGTATAATTGCATCTCTCACATATGTTAGTGTTTTGTGGTAGGAGGAGAGGGTTGTCTGTGTACATGAGGCAATTGTAACATTGCCTCAAGATACCCAGATTCACCTGCTGGACTGGAGAGTAAACCTGAAATTGCCCTTTGGTCATGCCTGAATAGTAGGGTTAGCTGCTTAGTCGCTTGGTTGGTGAGGGGTGAATAAAGAACCTTGCCCTGCTAGGCAATCAGTGTCAGGGTATATTAGTGCTTGCTATTAGGTCTGAGCAAGTGCTGGGCTGTAGAATGCTTTTTGAGTGCTTAGGTTGAGAGTTAGACTAGTTTCAAGGGAAAAACTGAAGAGGAGACTTAGTCGAGCTGGGAATAATTTAACCGTAGCTAACCGACGCTGCCTGGTGTGCAAAACTGTGCAAACACGTTTTTTATAGTAGAGAAATGAAAGAGAGAGAAATTAGCCCAAAATGGCTAATAAACTACTAACGTCTGGGCTGGTACCACTCCTCCAGGGACAGATAGGTTGCTCAAAGCTCCCCTCTCTCACAGGTGAACAGAAAAACTTCCTTCTATCCAGGTAAGGTATGGGCAACTCAGAAATTAGTATCACAGCCCTGAATTCAGCACTAGCCTGAAAACTGGACTATACTAGCTTAGAAAGGCAGGAAACAAGGATTTTTTTTTTGTTTGTTTGTTTTTTCGAAAAGATAAGGCAATAACAGTAAAAACTACACTTTAAAACAGCTTTAAATGACTACAAATGATCAGAAAAGGCTATCGCACTTTACTGTGTAGCCTACAACAGTTAAACAAATTATTTAACAAAAAAACAACTTTTTAAAAGTGCAGGCAGTCAAATAAGTACAATATGTGAAAAAAACAAGCTTTTAAATCACAATAAATGCTGGAAAAATCTGTGTTTAGGTGGAAAACAGTTAAGTACAGCAAGAAAGTACAGAAAACTGATACTTAATCACTCCAAAGTCTCTCTTCTAAGCTAGAAGGCTTGTATCAGGTTAAGGCTTTCTAGTGCTACCCAGTAGGTAAGTTACAGGAAAGATGGGAAACAAGCGCAGATGTGGTCTTTTAAACCAGAAAGTTGAAAGATTTGGACAAACTGTCCAAATGGTCAATAAACTACAATTTCTAGGCCAAGAACCTCTCCTCTCATGGTAGACAGGCTACCTAGTTCTTACCACTCCCACTGATACTTTCCTCCAACACAGAAAGGCTTGCGGGGCTCAGAAGCTTACCAACAGTCTTGGATACAGCAACTCTGTATCTGGACTAGGCTAGTTACAGGAAAGGTGGGAAACAAGTGCAAGTGTGGCTTTTAAACCAGAATGTTGAAAGAGAAAAAACTGCCCAAACGGCCAATAGCTACAATTTCTGGGCCAGGAACCACTCCTCTACCTAATGCTTACCACTCCCACTGATAAGCTAGAAGGCTTCCCTCCAACACAGAAAGGCTTGGGCGGCTCAGAAGCTTACAAAGAGTCATGGATACAACAAATCTGTATCTGGACTAGACTAGTTACAGGAAAGGCAGGGAACAAGTACAAAAGCAGGCTTTTAAGCCAGCAAGTTGAAAGAGATGGAAAACTACCCAAACGGCCAAATAAACTACAATTTCTGGGCCAAAACTCACTCTTTCCATGGAGGATAGGCTACCTAGTGCTTACCACTCCCACTGATAAGCTAAAAGGCTTCCCTCCAACACAGAAAGGCTTGAGGGGCTCAGAAGCTTGCAAAGAGTGCTGGATACAGCAAATCTGTACCTGGACTTGACTAGTAACAGGAAAGAAGTGCAAACACAGGCTTTTAAATCAGAAAGTTGAAAGAGATGGAAAAGCTTCCCAAATGGCCAATAAACTATCATTTCTGGGCCAGAAACCACTTCTCCTGTGGTAGATAGGTTACCTAGTGCTTACCACTCCCACTGATAAGCTAGAAGGCTTCCCACATTGTGACATATTTACACTGAACAGTGCATTTCACAATGGTGGGGCACGGCCCATGCCACACATGTACGTCATATGAACTGAACTGTGGTTTCAGCCTTAATACCTTTTCTTTATTCTCTCCCTGCACCAACTTAGTGCTTCATATTGATTCACTCATCACCTCAGCACTGCAAAGGGGCATAGTACTGCACCTTGCTGCAACTTTCGCCACCTTGTTGAGTTAAATAGTACTCTGTTCCACTAAATGACACCTTGTCATGGTGGTGTCAGTACTGCAATCCCTCACATCTAGCTAGGCTGTGCCAAGTAGGGCCTTGCTCTTATAGGACATGATTGGAATACAACCGCATACGTCCGTTACCTTCTATATTCTGCAAAACCATTTGCTAGGTACTAAGTTAACCAATATGGTTAAATTACGTAGTCATCCTAATGCACACCAGGCACAATCAAGTCCCCTTTTTCCTGAGATCATGGGGCTGCCGGCCTCTTCATCACTTATTGTTCAAAGCCTATACTACTTAATGCTCACTGGCAAATACTTACTTCTACCTTATTTACAGTTCACATGTGAAAGGTGCAAATACCTCTTAAGCTAGTGGTTATCTTCTCATGAAAAAATACAAACAGCAGCCAGGAGTTTGTCAGTGCTTATATGTACCTTGTGCCTGCATGCCGCACTTAACAAGTCTCTCCTTGAATCTCACATGCCTCTGAGGGGAAAGCCTGACCCACAAACAGTTCAGCAGTATTTTGCAGCCTCACATACTCCATCATTATCCCCACTTATCACAATCCCTTCTCAGCGCAGTCATCATAACAGCCTACCTGAAGCCCTGTGACATCAAGGCCAGTCAAAAACAAAAGGAAATGCTCTAGTCATTTGTGACTCAATAATAAGATATACAGATACTCCACTCACCAGCCTTGGCAAAGTTAGGGTGACTGTGAGTCTGGGGGTAGATCAAATAACATGGAATAAGCTAAAGGGGTCAAGTATCACTGCGGAGCATAAAGAAATGAGGCCAGCTTCCTATTCTCTGAAATAGTCATTGCCCTGAACCTAGAGGTTACATTTGATTCAATAATATGCATCATTTTATGTTAAATATGACCAAATATGATATCAGAGCAACAAGGCTAAAATACTTAAATCATATTCTGAGATCAGAGGAATGGAATGCTAATATACAGACAAAGAACAACTGCGCAAATAACAAGCCCAGTATGCAAGCAGACATATTAAAGTTTTTAGGGATGATGCACATCTTTCAAATCTTCTACCCAATATCTCTGTGATAACTTACACATTCAATAATGCTGTTAGAGCATGATGGAGCCTGATAATGGAGATATCAACCAGAAAGGAGTATTGCATTCTGAAGAACTAACAGTATGTGTACTGTCGTTAATATACCATGATATTAATAAGCCACCCGCATTGTGAGTAAATGCCAGACAGAATGGTATTAGTAATGCAATCCTACAAGTGTCTGTGGATCAAAAACATTTACAGAAGCATATAAAAATGTATTTGCGTATATAAAAATAACTTGTTACAAGCAATCTAATAGTATGGAAGAAAGCTCTGTAACTATGTATAAGGTAAAGAACTTTAGGTATAAATAGTCCACATATCTTTGCAAATTATATTAAGAAAGCCAATGTATAAAACAACTTTAGATTGCAGTGAGAGTTAATCTACTGAAGCTGGGATTTGAAAATGAAACACAGACAAAGCAGGGACCTAAGCAGTGCACATATTTGGAGAAGACATTTATTAGGAAAGAATGAACAATTATTTGACAAAGAAATATAAATTATTTTGTTAATTCTCAATTGTTTGCTAACGACAGCAGGCAAAGTAAAATAGTTAAAGAGCTTTACTGAGACTGACTTATAAATGCAGTTTCTGAAAGCTGCAACATTGCATAGATGGCCTGAACAAACATTATCAGGAAGAAAAGACATGCAGTTTTATTTTTATTAAAATGGAAGAACAAGTTGTGCCTAATGCTTTATGTTTAAAAAATACAAAATATAGTTTCAAAGCAGGTAAGAAGATGTATGCTTGAAAGAACACATCAGTCTTGTCATGGAATTGTAAAGAGCAAGGAAATACCAACATGTTTGTTGTGATGGTCAGGAAAGTCAACTCAAGTTAAGCAAGCGGTGGACTAAAGCAGTTTGTTCCATCTGTAATGCATGCCATAACTGCAGTCAATAAGGAAAAATTTCTGAAAGATACCCTCCATGATCATTTTTGTAATGAAGAACAACTTTCTCTGTGGAGTAAAGTGAACAAGAATTTGCATCATTTTCAAGAAACATAAGTGTAGATAATTACTTCACGTTAATAAAAAAACACTCTACCAAATCCACACAAACGAACTATTAGATAAAAAACAAATGTCAAACTGGAACCAAATCACTGACTGCCACACCAAATGATTAGTTTAGCGCTTTCATTTGATTTATTCCAACGAACTTCTTCAGAACCACCTGATCAAATGAAAGCACTAAACTAATCATTTGGTGTGGCAGGCAGTGATTTGGTTCCAATTACTTCAATTTCCTTGAAATGATCAAGATGACGGACCCAAGTACAAGTGTGATTACTTTACTGAAGCCTATATGCTTTTGCTGAAAAGATTTCAAGCTTGCAGAAACTAAAGCATTGCTGGGGATTCCTGCTTGGTGAGGAAAGTAACATTTTTTTGTCTGTGATACAGCTGCTTTCTGTTTTACCTCCTCCATTTTGTTTTCTGTTTTAAGAAATCTGCTTGGCCTGGTGGTGTTGTTCTATGTGGGAAATAGACACTTACATTATCTATGCTGCATATTTTACATTTTTTTCATTGGTTAATTGTCTCTTGAGTGATACTTAAATAAACAGTGAATTTCTGGCCCTTTGTCTTTTGCTGAAAAGATTTTAAGCTTGCAGAAACTAAAGCACTGGTTGCGATTTCCTGCGTGTTTTCCGCTCACCCTCCCTTTTGTTGATCTGCTTTTTAAACCTGGTGATTTTTAAGCTGTCCACCCCTACTGTAATTTGAGCTTAATAAGCTCTTCCCTTTTTACACTGCTGTTGATGTATTGAAATATTTATTTGCCTTTCATTTTGCTTGTATTGAAAAATTGCATTTTGCCAAATGATGTGGACATCCTACAGAAGGGCCTCTCTGAGACAGATGCCTGGTGTCAGAACCATGGCCTCAAGCTCAATGCCAAAAAGTGCAGTGTCATCCCCTTTGGTAAAAACTCTGTACCCATGAACTACCACATAGGCAGCAATCTACTTAACACCGAATGTGTGATAAGAAACCTTGGGACCCAGGTGGACAGTAGTCTCTCCTTTGATAGTCACATCGCCATAGTAGTCAGGAAGTCCATCTACATGGCACACCTCATCATAAAAGGGTTCTCATCCAGGAAAAAAGAGGTCATTGTTCCCCTCTACTCGACACTCATTAGACCCATTATAGAGTACAACGTCCCTTTTGGAATGTACCTCACAAGACATCTGCAGCAGCTGGAAAGGCCTCAGAAGTATCTCACAAAGAGGATTACTGACCTCAAACAAATGCCCTACACTGACCACCTAAAAAAATCCAGCTTTACTCCGTAGAATATCGCCTACTCTGAGGTGATCTCTGCCTAACATATAAAGCTATGTCAAACCCAGAGCTGTTGGACATGCTACGCCTAAAGAAATCCCCAATCCCTCCAAGCTACATGCTCTAGGGACCTAAACCTTGTCACCACAATAAACAAGACATGCTGGAGGGATATATTCCTGTCCCAGAGACTTCCCATACTCTGGAACAGGCTACCCATCTCTGTCAAGCAAAGTTCTTCATTAGCACTCTTCAAGAAAAATCTTGATGAGTGGATGGGAAATAGGAAATACACCCCGGGGATCACTTCTGTGTCTCTGCTCGACAGTGGCACAGGAAAATAACTTTCTTGGGTGGCGTAAGCCAGGGAACCTTTTTGGCTAGGCTTACATAGGCCCTTCGGCCGATAGCCTAGTACCTACCTATGAACTTATGAACCTATAAATAAATCCACTCAAGACAAACTGAAGGTTATGCTGCTTAATGCTAGCAGCTTAAACAGAAAATTGCACACCCTGGAAGCACTCCTTACTTTGAAAGATGCTGATGTCTGGCAGTCACTGAGACTTGGTTCTAGGCCACGGAGTGCACTTCTGCCATACAAGACTACAATGTCTTCCACATGTTCAAACCGCAAAACAAGCGTGAAAGAACCAACGGTGGATGTGTATCCATCTTCATTAAATCCAAATACACCTCAACACTGGGTAAACAGTACCACTTTCTAGAGCTACTCCAGGTACAATTAAATATAGGTAAAACACCTTACCACATCATCGCTAGCTGCAGGTCCCCCACCATGAACCAAGAGAAACACACCAACTACCTGGACTTGCTAGAATCACTCCCTATACAGCGAAACACTTTGGTCGTGGGAGATCTCAACTATCTTTCCATAGATTGGACAACATATGTGAGCAGAAATGCAATTGCCCTGAGGTTCCTGGACTTTGTTAATTCAAATGCTCTGGGACAGCTAGTCTGCACCCCTAAAAGTGGCTTGAATGTCCTGGACCTGGTACTCACCAACATGGGGGGGGGTCACTACACTACCCCTAGTTTGTTCCCCTCCCTCGTAAGGTCAGGCCATATATCTGTCTTGTTTGAAGTAAAGATCAGACTGCACACCCCCACAGAAGCAAACAAACTGAAAAATTTCTCTAAAGTAAACTTTAACCTACTAAGTGAGGGTATAAAAAGTTTCAAACCCTCTGCTAACACAGACAACAATGACTCCTATACAGAGGAGTACACAAATGCCCTGTATAGACATTTAAACAACTGTATAGACTCAGCTGTATCTGTCAGGATCAAAACCATGTCCTCCTGAAGAAACAGGCTACCCTGGTAGACTGTAAGTATAAATAGGTTATATAACAAAACGAAGAAACTGTTATCTAAGAACAAAATGAAACTTACTCACCAGAGGAAGATTACCCTATACCCAGTTTGAACAAGCAAATTAGATATCTTGTAGAGTCCTCTAAAGTGAATTACAAGGCTAAATTAACATCTCTAGCTAAAGACAATCATAAGTCTTTCTTTAGCTATGTCTGAAATCTTAAAGGGAATGCCCGGCTATGTGCTGAACTGATTGTGGATGGTACTACTCACACTAAAAAGAAATTGCCAACCTGCTGGTGGACAGATTTGGGGCAAATTTCACCCCCTGTCCCCATCAGACACACCCCAAGGCATTGTTGTCACCAGTCCACTACCTAGCATCTCCAAAGATCAGGTCATATCCACCCTCTCCAAGGCCAAAAACTCAGCCTCCATTGGACCAGATATCATCCCAAGCTGCTTACTTAACAATCTAAAATAAGACATAGCAGAATCACTTGGCACTGTCTTCAACCATAGCCTGGGCACTGGCTTTGTTCCAACAGAGTGGAGAACAGCAACAGTAATCCCCTTACATAAAGGGAGTCCATTAACTGACCCTGGGAACTATAGACTCATAAGCCAAATCAGCCTTATCTGCAAGTCCAAGGATAGAATCATCATGGATGTTATCAACAAGGACATAGATGACCTCCAAACTCCTGACCTGACCCAGTTTGTCTTTGTTAAGGGCAGGTTTTGCTTATTAAACCTGGTGGACTTCTTTGAGAATGTAACCAAAGTCCTGGATGAGGGCAAGGCAGTACATACCACCTGTCTTGACTTAGCAAAGGCCTTTGACACAATCCTACACTGAGAACCTCTACCAACTGGGGTTTAATCTATACATCACTAGATGGATGGCAAACTAGCTCACCAACAGAACGCATACAGTCAAAGTTGGGGATTCCACCTCCACCAATAGACCAGTTACCAGTGGTAAGCCACAGGGATCTGTGATGGGCCCTCTACTATTTGGAATTTACTTCTCAGATATCTAGGCAAAGGTAGATGGGCTGTGCCTTACCAAGTTCGCAGATGACTGCAGGCTAGGTGGAATCATTGAGTCCCACAATGATGTTAACATATTACAAAAGGGGCTAACACAGACTAATGATTGGTGCCAGAGTCACAGTCTAAAACTAAATGCAAAAAAGTATGTCATTATTCCCTTTGGCAAAGAAGTCACCCCTGGAAATTACATTATAGATAGCACTCCCACAAGCTCAAACACAGTGGTGATAGACTTGGGAACACAGGTTGACAGCAATTTAAAACTTTGATCACTATCTCACCGCAGTCATAAGAAAAGACTTCTACATTGTGCATCTCATAAATAAGATCATCGCATCCAATACTAAGGATGTTATAACTCCTCTATATCTGACCCTCATCAGACCACTAATTGAGTACAATGTTACCTCACCAGACACTTGCAATAACTGGAGAGACCACAGTGGTTTCTAACCAAGAAAATTGGGGGCCTCCAAAACATGACCTACACTGAAAGACTGAAGGCCCTGCCTCTGTACTCTGTATCCTACAAGCTGCTGAGAGATGACCTGTGACTGGCTTGCAGAGTGATCTCTGGCCCTGCCTTAATGGAAATGCTGCATGTCCGCAAATCAAATGGGACAAGAGTCACTCACTCCAGGGATCTCAACCTAGCCTGTGACATAAACAGAACAAGTTGGAGAGACAGATAAGTCTCCCAGAGACTGCCAGTCCTCTGGAATAAACTCCCACTTCATGTGAAGCAAAGTTCCTCAATCGGGTCTATATTATAACATCAAAGTCTTACAACTTCGAATGTTATAATATCGAACCCAGTAGAGCGAATGCTGGAAATAGCAAAGCTGCAGAACATCGAATACTTTCCTAGGTCAGGTAAGTGTGCAATTGTGTGGACGTGAGGGTTAGCGTGGGGTAGGTGAGTTAGAGTTAGGGAGCGGGTAAGGTGAGTGTGCGCCAGTGACAGACCTTAGGGTTAGGGTTGGGTTAAGGTAAGTGGATAGCTAGTGGTTTATGTATAGTTTAGTGTAGGGTTTTGTGAAGTGTGTGTGTGTGGATTATTTATTTTGGTGTGTTTGTGTTGTGTGTATGTTTCCCTGGGAATAAATTCGCTACTCTGACTGTTCGGTTTTTCTGGTGTTTTGCTCTACTGGGTTCGATATTATAACATTCGAAGTTGTAAGACTTCGATGTTATAATATAGATCCCCTAAATCACCCCATTTAAGTGCAACCTTGACAATTGGATGGGAGTCTGTAAATTCACCACAGGGGTGGCACCTATGCCCCTCATGGACAGGGGTAGTTGGTGCTGATCATAGACTTGTCCTGTAAATAAAGACCATCTATCCATGGTCAACTAGAGAACAAGGGTGTTACATGGCTAGGCTTATTATGGCTCTAGGGCCATTAGCCTAGTAATCTCCTATGAACCTATGAACCTATGCTAAAGAGAAGGGGTATCTGATGTTGTCATGGCTATTAATGGTATATGATACAAAATTCAAAAATGCAGAAGAATTATGTATGAGTGGAAATTCATTCCTATATTGACCAGTCCATATTTTCCTCAGATAAATGGATATGTAGAAAGAACTATCCAAACATGGAAATTTGGAAAGAATTACCCAAATATTTGAAAAAAATCTCATATGAAGGATTGATATAATTATTTCTTCACATTCTGTAGCCTATGGCATATAGGAACTGGTAGAGCATCCACTGTGTCCCCCACTGGTCACTAAAAGGTACCTGCAGTAAGTATTTTCAAAGCCACACATACCTTTGTATCTGTAGGACTGGATACTCAATGCATTCCATGGGCCTGCATATGAGGGTGACATATCTCAATCAATTCCTACATGGTGCCTCTGTCCATATGGTACCAGTCTGCAGTTTCAATTTTGTAGAGGGTATGATATGTTAAGCACAGATGGATGACAAGATGTCAGTGTGGGTGATAATGCACAACACTGTAACTACAGGTGTGAGTAGATCCGGTTACATATACAGCTTTACTAATGCAGCAGTTTCCCCCAAAATTTCCATACTCTTTCTCTTGTACCTCCACAATTTTAATGTGGTCATTAACTCTAGAGTTAGTGTCTCAGTGCAGAGTAGATACATCTCTGAATCACTCTGTAAAGTTGTTTTTCCTGATTTGCATTTGTGAATGCCATCATTTTAATAATGTTGCTCATTACCATGTCATTATACCATCATAAGGAAAAAAAAAAGCTTCTGGCCATCACAAAATGATGTTCACTTTATCATTTTGAAAAGGATTTAAACTGATAAGTAATTCTCTGAAACTTGCAATTAAGAAATATAAGGGCAACTATGAATGTAGGACTGCAACAAATTCAAAATATAGCCATATGGCTTTCTTCAGCTATGTTAGAAAGCTTAAAAGTAACCAACAATTCTGTACTGAACTTACCTCATATGGTATCTCCATCTCTGACCCCAAGGACTTTGTTAATATCATTGCAGACAAATTATCTTCCAGCTTTACTCTATGCACCCTCCCTTCTCTCACACCTCCATTCTGCCTTCACTGCTCTCTCCTGGATCAATTTGGATCAAGTCCTTTAGGCACTTGTCTTCCATGGGTCCTGACAATGTCCCTGGAAGCGTCCTGAGAAGTAAAATGTTTCCATCAACTTTTAAACCTGAGTTTCACCTCTGATTATGTCCCTAAGAAGCAGAGAATGGCAGTCAGTGTCCTTTCATAAATGTGGTCCCTCTATCGAACCTGTTAATTACAGGCCTATTGGTCTCACAAGTATTATTTGCAAGATTATAGAATGTATTATAGCTAATGTAATAAACAGTGACATAGGTGACCTAATATCTCTACATGTGCAGCAGTTCAGCTTTGTAAAAGGCAGATCATGCCTGCTTTTCCTTGCTGAGTTTTTTGAAAGGTTTACTGAGGTCATGGATAAGGGACATACAGTGTATCCTGCTATTTAGACTTTGCCAAGGTCTTTTGCACTACACCCAATGCTGGGATTAATGGCATACTCTCCCAACTCAACATTAATCCTGCAGCTAGTTTACTGGAATGGTAATGGGCTGTCTGAGAGAAAGCATATGTCTAAAGTCAGGGGTGTTTGCTCTAGACAGAAAAATGTCAATAGTGGTGCCCCATGAGAATATGATCTGGATCCCCATTTTTTGGTACATATTTCTCTGACATAAAAGTAAATATCATGGTAGTATGTCTAACCTAATTTACTGATGATCATAAACTGGGGATGGTTCAGTTATGAAATCCCACTGTGATGCTGTAATTCTCCAGCAAAGACTGGATCAAACAAATGCTTCATGCATTGATCATGAGCTTACCCTCAGCACCAATGAATGCAGTATAGTTTCCTTTATTAAATCTATCATCACTACTAGTTACCATAGAGATAACATTTCACTTACATTTGACACAGTCATCAGGCACTTGGGTACATATGTTGACAATAGACCATTACTTTCCTGTGATGATTACAGCATCCTTTTACCTTGCTCAGGTTATCCTTCATGACATCTCCTCAATGTTCAGAGAAGTTATAGTTCCACTTTATTCATACCTTATTAGTGCCATCAGTGAATATAATACTCCATATGGCATACACCTCACTAAACACCTAAGCCAGCTTGAAACACATCAACTTTTCTCACCAAAAAGAGCTCAGGTCTCAGTGCCCTTAGCTTTTCTGACAGATTAAAAGCTCTTGTCATTCTACTTAGTGTCATACAGACTCCTGAGAGGGTGATGTCTGCTTAGCTTTTGGTGCTATGAATGACCCAGCACTCTTTGAAATTCTTCATCTAAACAGAGCAATTGTAAAGCAAATAGCTGTTCAACAGAACTAAACCTACACTATCCCTTCACCAATACCACATGGTATGCTAGATATCTAACCCAACATATGCCCATACCTATCAATTAGAGTAATTATGAAGCAACCTGAAAAGCCAGTCTGCATGACTGGATGGGTCATCACAAAATTTCACCAGGAACATGTGGCAAAAATCTACCTTATGGAGGCCACTGCTAGTTTCCCACTAGTATTGGATGATGGGGCTAGGCTTCCTGATGATCTCCTTTGGCTATAAAGTTATAAGAAGCTATGAAACATTTGCATAACATGCAGGATGCAGAATTTCTTGAATTTCTACTCACTGCATCTGTGATTCAAGTTTGCCCTGCATATGACCACTTTTCTCACAAACACACATACTGCAAAGTGAAATATGTTTCTGTAGACCAAGGAATGTAAGTTTATAAGGAGTTGCTGGAAGTACTTGTGGATAATCCCCTGGAGTTAATGAATTTGTTTCAGTCTTTGCAGTTTGTGGTTTCTTGGTTAATGCATCTGCCATGCTGTGTCTGCATAGGATGCTTTTCCATGTGTTTCTTGTGAAGGCTTTTCACCCACATCTATTTGTACAGACTGTGCTTTTTTGTCTGAGATGTATTTATTTTTACTGTTGTTGAGGTTGTGTGGCACTGTGAAAATGTTTCAAGGGCTTGAACTTTGTCCTTCCAATTAAGATCTATTTGCTTTTGCTTTCATCTGAGAGCTTTTCTATGTATTTTTCTTTATCTTGGCAAATATTTCTTTGACAGCATATCTAAAATGGCTGAATGTCGAACCTTAGTTGATGTGTTTTTAGCTTTCTCAAACTGCAATCATATGCCTTAATTTGATCCGCTACTCTGTTTATCTTGTACCATTTATTTGTCTTTGACTCTGCTGATTATTATCAACGGCATACTACTTTGCTAATTGTGGTGGTTTTCATTCTGTGTCATTTTTTGTTTGCAAATTACTTAGGCAACAAGCATTGAAATACAACCGAATTTGAACTTGAACTTATTTTCACAATAAGAAACATTTGAACATTCCAGATGCAAAAAAAAAAAAAAACTTTCAGTGAGAAAATTACCTTTATCACAATATTTCTATTTTCCTTATGCACTGACCTGTTATAAGACCTTAACTTATTTGGTAATGCTAACCTTTTTTTTTTTGCACGCTACCTTCAACAATGACTCACTCTAGAGTTCACTGGACAGAATAATAATAATAATAATAATGGATAAAAATATAATTGTTGATCTTAATATAACCGTTATATAGGCAGTGCTTGCAACCATCTGGGTGTAAACTGGATGGATTTTTTTTTAATTACGTAGCACAGCTTATATTACCTGTTTGACTCAAAATTTATAGACATCAAGAAAACTGAATTAAACTCAGCAGTGATGTCATGAAAGCCGCTGCTGCAGACTGCGAGTAATTTGCTACTGTGGCATTCTTGAATAATATTGCTAAATTACAGCTTTCATGATTTGATCTGTTGTTACACTATGTGACACTCAGAATAATTGCTGCTGTTAAGGTATTTAATGAATGAATGTGTTTAGAATGCATTTGAAACTTCCTTTAACACCGAGCTGTATTTAAAATTCATCCTGAATATAGCAGCATTGTTTGTTTTACTAAAACTCAGTATGCAGCACACAGAACACAGCCAGAATGTAAAGAAGTTAAATGTAATCTAGATGAATGTTGTCACTCAGCTGTGAGGGTCTGCTATAACACAGGAATCATCATTAAACTTTGCTTTGCTTCACTCATCAGTGTGCCTGGAATATGAATATCCTAGGAACACTACTACTAATTCAGAATAAAAAAAAATAAGGTTATTACAGAAATCTCATGTATTCATTGTATTTTTTAACATGTACTCTACATTAAATCCATTTTTAGGTTCGCTGGTTTAGACAAAAACAGTGATGTGCTAACCACTGTAGGCTTCATTAACAATGCCATAGGAGAAGAATCATTGAATGTGAGCTAATAATTCAAATAATGGTGGCAGGATGTACAATTAATTTGGGAGATGGAAAATATTTTCAGTTTGAATTAAGCTAAAGGAAGGGAAATATGGAAAGAGTGGAGAAATGGGGGGGGGGGGGCAGACGTGAGATACAATAATGTCTAGTTTGGCATAGTTAAAATTTGTAGCCAGTGACATCTTGGATGAATTTTCGGGATACCATCTGTTCATATAATTGAAGTTTGAATGTTGCTAAGGTTTTGCACTGTCTAATATGTAGAGTAGCCTAATTTGCTGAACTGTGAAATTAATGTTTCACAATGCATTTGCAGCTGTTACATTACTGCAGATATTACAGAGTTTTGAAGGTAATATCAACCCCTTAATACTGCATTGTTAGTGCTTTCATTGCTATAAGAGTTAAGGACTCAACATTTACAAATGAAATACATAAAATAGAGTGCTTATTTTCTGACACTAGAAGTCAAATTGTCCCACCCCCACACATAAAAATACACATACATTCACACATGCTTACACACAGTCACACACACACACACACACACACACACACACACACACACACACACACACACACACACACACACTAGAAAAGCAAACAACTAGCCTCTGGAACTGTTGAAACTACAGGACATGATAGAGTTTCTTGCCAACAGTACTGCTGTCTCAACAGCATCCAGGCTGCTGCATAGTTGTTTGTATTTATCCTGACTGCTGCAGGCTGTTTTTTATACAGCTGAAGCAGCACCACATATGAAAACACAATATCTTTTCAATGGCAAGATCAAACTTCAGCCTTTATCTCTACTAATAATCCACTTATCAGGAATGTGATATAGTTAAATGAAATCTTCCCTCATGGGTCATAGTTAAATTAAATGCTCATCCGTGAGACATAGTTAAATGAAATGTTGCCTCTTTTCCTTGTCAAATCCTAGTGCACTGCTTTGTTCAGTGCCTCAAACAACATGAGGGTTTCCAATTTAACAGTCAATGACTGAACAGCGGTCTCTGCAAAACTGCATCTGTTATGATATCTGCAGTTTTAATTTCCTGATCCTCCAACAGATAGTGAAGATATTGCTAGTTAGGGTTGAATTCAGCAATGGAGTATGTGTGTGTGTAAGACCCCAAAGGCACAGAAAAGCTGCTCTAAACTTTCAAATTCCCTGTAGTTAATGTTTATTCTGGGAGGTCAGACACCAACAGCCATTAGAACTATCTGCTCTTTACTGATTTATTCTTCAGTTATATGGCAAATTGTATTTGCTGAACCTCATCATTTATTATACGAAATTAGAATGTTAAGTAAAACAGCTGAAAACAAGTTTCATCCCTAACCCAGGTTTGATTCCCTTACTCTTACTGGCATCTTAAGTGACCAAATCAATTTATTTACTCAAACTAAAGCTCCCAAGACAATTCTGAAATGAAGAGTCTAGTGAGCTTATCAGGTTAACATACAAAAAAATGCCCAAATGCTAGAGAGTCAATTTAGGATATATATATCATTGAAGGTGGATTCCAAGGAGGTAGCGTAACCAGATAATGTAATTATTAACCTTATCCCAGAGTTAATTTTTTCTGTATAATATTTCTTAGATGTAAGTGAGTACCTAGAAAACCTTCAAAACCATTCAAATCCTTCATTTCCATTTTTCTGGCATATATTATGAAGGCTTTTATCATCTTTTTCTGTTTAGGTCTCATGTTGTTCAGACACAAAATTGTCTTAATCTGCATGGCATAGACAAAGGCAGCCTACTTCTCTGTTTTTCATGATTAGTCACTACCTACACTTTTACAGTTCAGTAATGCACTATAATGTGCAATAATAGCTAAAGGGAAGCCAATGTGAAAAAATCTTTATGTGAAGAACAGGGATGTGTTTTGCTGCAGTACTGCATAAATACTTGTAGATACTCTATTTTTTGGCAGATAAATTGCATTTTGATCCATGTAAGTGTAAAATCTTATGGATAGTTGGGATAGTATGAGTTATTTTCTTTTATCTACCTTGCAAGCTCTATAAAGGGATGACAACCAATAACAGATGCATAATCAGAACTCTAGACTTTGCTGGTGACTTGGACATTTAACTATGCAAAAAAATAGCCAGGGTCTAAAACCGGTTAACATCTACAACTTTAAGCACTTAAAATCTTCAAATTCCTGTCTGGAAGAAGATTTAAATGCACCACAAAATTCTATTTTAGAAGCTTACAGTTAGCAAAAATCAGAATAACCCAGTGGGGGGAAAAGATAGTCTCAGAAATCAGTGACCCACAGTGCTGTAATTTTACCAAAAGAAATAACCTTCATTTATTATGTCTAACCTATATCATATTGTAAGGACACAAAATGCATTGTGGGAGCAAGACTGAATGAGAAAAAAATACATCATCATGAGAGTCCCCAAAGTACACATTTTAGGGTATGAAATATTAAAATATAAAAAGAAGCGATATGTTTCTGATGCATTAATATAAACTGAATTTCAAGATAGGATGAAAATATATGTTTTTTTCTGTTTTAGGTGCATTTTGCTTTAACATTTTTCAGAAGGTCAAGGCAGAATCCATCTGAGTAGAACAGTTACATGAAACAGGAGTTCCAGTATCTCTCAACTCAGCTTCAACTCATTTACTTTGCACCGCTTATGCCACCTTAAATGTAAGTGATCAGCATTGCTTGTACTGATTAGATACTATTCAAAATGTAAATGGTTATTTTTACAAACAGAATAGACAGGTCGATCTCACCCATGACTGTTCTATCAAACTGGACATTTGGTATAGACAGAGTTTTTATTTATTGTGTTTTTACCATAATATATAACAGAACAAAACAAGATAAGCCAGTATCCAATGTTATTGAAACTAACTTCCTGAATCTGAGTTTACTTCAGGTTGAGTTTTGAGAGTTTTCAAACACTATCAAAATAATTGTTCTTCTCCGTCTTAAACAGTCAACTCAAAATAGCAAAGTAATATAACATTTATCATTGAACATCACATACCACACAATACTATGGAATAATAGAAAGCAACAAAAAATTATTTAAATAATACCAACAAATATGTTGTACTAAACTAAATAATATAATCGATTCTGTAACTGCAACATGTTATATTTGCAATGTTTAAAAACAATAAGGCTGCAAGTTTTCTTGTAAAATCACTCTTACTGACCAGTATAAACCTAATGAAATCAGGATAGGAGAAAACTTCCATCAATAGCATTGCTGAATCAGTCTATTATCAGCACAAATGCAACCCACATTTTATTTTTAGATTTCACCTCTAAACCTCCCCTTTATTTTTTCACAGCAAAATAAACAATGCACTACTAAGGTAACACTGGAAGCAAAAAAAAAAAGAAAGAAAAAAAACGACACCAGCTCATGACATCACATGCACAACTGCTTCTTACTGTGACAAAAAGACCAGATAAAACCATGGCATCTCTCTCTCTCTTGCCACATTTTTTCTTTCTCTTCCTCCATGCTTATTTCTTTTCTTTTAATCTATTCTCCTCAAAATACATTCCTAAATCCACTTCTTCACTAACACTAATTACTAGTCCTTCTAATCTGTCCTCCATAACCTCCACCGTAATCTATATCACCCGTGGCTTAAAGGTTCAGCATTTCTCATACTGTTATTGCATGGAAGCTTCCACTCTTATCAGAGGCTAGAACGCTGCAACATCTGTCCTAGAAATGATGATGATGAAGTCTTTAGTAATGCATGGGATGAATAAGAAACTACACAGAAGGGACTTTGTGGTCTTCTTCTCCTTCTTTGTAGTCTTATCCAGACTGTACTTTATAACACTGTTAGTATTTCAGTAACAAAAAGGTACTGAACTAGTAAACCTGCAGGTACTTAACATATATAAGCCCCCTTCCCCAAGAAGATGACCAGTCAAGTCCAGATTATGTTCCTGCAGAAACTGCTTAATAAAATCAAGCACTGCAGTACTTCAATGGAACCCAAGCTGTGGTAGCTTTCACGTGGAAGCCTCTGATCTCACTAGAGGCTGGAACACTGCAAACTCAGTACTAGCCTAGGAAGTTGATGAAGTCCTTCTAGTGTGTTCACTCAGTAAGTACCCAAATAGAAAAGGGGTATGCAGTTTTTCCTACCTTTGTGCTTGCTCCGTTTTTTGTCATTTGATTGTGCATTACAACAGTACCAGCAGTCCCAAACTGAAGAGTACTAAAGTGATCAAGCCTCCGGTTATATAAAGGCTGTAAGGATATGCTCCTATAGAAGCTGGTCAATCAAATCCAGCCAATATGTCTGCAGAACATGGCCAGTCAGAATCAACCACTCCAGTGTGGGTAGAACAGAAGTTGCCCATACAAGAACAGGCAAACCAATGTTTATATCAGACCTGTAGAATGAAATCTTCAGTAAAATTGTCAGGAAACATGGAGAAAAATATATACAGCATGGTTGAAATGATGAACATCTTATCGTTCAAAGTGGAAGCTAGAAAACAAATTATAGTAAATGCACTAGTACTTATCACTGCCTATTTTAGTTTAAATGTAATTAGCAATGTCATGTACTATCAGCTTATACTCCCCCAGTGGATACATTTCTTAAGTTATTTATACAAATAAATAGGTCAAGAGTGTATACATTTGCCTACTATCACTGTCACACTTTACACAGATACTGAAAATGAAATGTCTTAAAAAGTACAACACTTATTTGGATTATCTTGGTTAACAGTTCACCACTAGCTGAGCAAGACTTCACTTTCCATTCCTTTGTCCTTTCTTAGTGTTTCCAACATGAACTGCACGGTTCAGTGAATAACAGAATAGCTTGTTACTGGAGTAAGGGAGTGGTTGAACGTAAATTATCTGCTACATTTGAAAATGATATATTCAGCTGTTCATCTGATAGTGTATAGAATTTATTTGGAAAGATAACATGGCTGATCACAATCATTCTGGAAGAACCTCCTCTATTCATGATTTTTGGATTTAAAAGTGAAATAAATCCAGGATTTTATGATCTCTATTTTCATTTGTCTACCAGTTGTGGAAAAAATAAAACTTTTTTTTTTATCAAACCATATTTAGCATTCACTGTAGGGCCCAAAATAGCACACATTATTCTTAAATTGAAAAATGCAACATTGTTGGGAGAATCGACCTAAAAAAATCTCATTGGCATGTTAAATAATCTAAATAAAAATAATACATTATTAAATAAATAATATATATGGATATGTAAATGGATATAAATATACATTATTAAACCATTACCTAAAGGAAATAAAATGACAAAGAGCAAGTCACTTTTGCGTATGTTCCCTTTTTTTTTTTTTTTTTGGTATTTTTGCATTGTATTTACTATTTTATGCTAATTCGCTCTATTGAGTTTCTTTTTACTTTAAAGAAGTTATGCATTTCTACAAATTCACACAATCTGTTATCTGCACATGTAATTATGCTTGTGCAGTCAGTCATACATTCATATATCTGCATTGACTTTACCTAGTTATAACTACACACACAATGTTTTGTTTACATTTGCTTATTTAACACCATGAGAAAAAAAATAAAACACACTTAATATAGAACTATGGCTTTCTCTTCTATGCCTGAGCTAGCCATTGGGCCAGCTGGTTCTTCCTCTACCTTTGAAGGCCATAATACCTGTGCAAACACCATTCTTCAAAGTGGGGATCCATGTAGGGGATGATAAGTGCTCCCCCATCTCCTGACAGATATCTATTTTTTCTATTACATGCTGAACATAGCCTGTTCAAATTTTTGCAGGTATAACTCCTGCAACAGGTAGAGAGGGGTCATGGTCTCTTTCTCTTACCAACCTGGGACTCTGTCCTGGGCATTCACAGATGTCATCTTGTATATTGACAGTGATAACATGAAATATGTAAGTGCAGGTTAGAAGATAAGAGGACATAAACTAGATATTCTGAGGTGTGACATTAGCATTCCCAACCCATGCAGCTATACAGAGGTACCTGTGGAACATACATGACTGTAAAGGTTGGTATACTAAATAGACTGAGTAAATTACATGAACTTCTACAGATTGTTTTACTCAGTAGTCATTTTTCTTTAGCTATGTGACTGGAAAACTTCAAGCAGTATAATATCTGTAGATGTATTCCAGTGACTCACGAATGTATTCAAAAGACTATCAGTATTTCTTTCTTTTGTTTGTTTAATTTAAACATTTGTGATAACATGGCCTTAAGCTTGGCAAAGTAACCTGTGTTTCTTTGATGTAGTCAGTTTTTGATGGAAAAGCAGTTCATTGCTAAGCTTTTAAATTTTGTTGGAGTCCACCTTCAAGGAAATCATTGATAGCTCATTGCAAGGTCTTATACTGATGATATAGACAAAGCATTGCTAAGCTCGAGCTCAGTTCTACTGACTAATGATACATTGTATATGAACTGAAACATCATGGTATACTTTGCTGTGCCTGATATCTGCTCTGCAATGACATGCATCACCACGCTCAGCACCCTTTAGCACAATGTGCCCATGACAGGCTGGTCACGTTACATCTGTTGAACTAGATACACACCCGTACAATGGTGCAATTCATAGAGCCGTAAGTCAAACATATTAACCAGCATTGAACCACATTTGTTGCTGACAGGTAAGAGGAAGCCTGAGCAAATTAGAAGGAATTAGTAAATAAATTAATAGTTGGAAACCATTGGAAATAAACACAACTGTTAAAATTTACTAAGATCAGTGTATTAAAAGCAGATATTTACTGGTAAGGTATGGCAGTTATGATTTTTTTTTACAATGTTAAGAATCATCACAGGAGTGGAAAAATGTAAAGTGCCATTTTTTGACAGATGCATATATATCTTTTATTACTTTTTGGTCTTTATAAGGATTACAGAGAAGTAGGACAGCTGCATTAAATAAATCAGCATGGTTATGGTAATACTACATGTATAGTTAGTGGTTTCAAGTTGTAACTGCAGAATATTAAAATAACACTTAATACTCTTTTGCGATATCTAGGACTAAGAGTCTCAATGTGGGTGTTGTGTATGAATAAGGTTTAACTTTGGTCATAAATGAATGCTTTCAGTTAATAATATACTACAGCATCTTCACACCTGAAGAGAACCACATCCTAATGACTGTTTGGGAGATGGAAGCCAAGGCAAGTAGAGAGAGCTAAGACATAGAATCAAGTAGAGGGTGATATCAGTGTTGTTGCTGGGGGAACGGACTGAACATTGGCACAGTGTATGAAAACAGCAAATGACCGAGTGGGATGTGTTGAGACAACACCTACAAAGAATACAATTGCCCACAGCAGCACTGTTTGTAGTCCTTCCACAATCCAACAATTAAAACCTGACAAGGAGTACATTCCCTTTCTAAAGGATGATGAGTATGATGCAAATGATGTACCCACATGAATCAGAGGGAGATGTGGACACCAGTACTATCAGACTACAGTGTGGCACACAAGAAGGTTCATGGGTAGACGATGGCAATAATTCATGCTGGTATACTGCACAGGATAGTTGTGTATAGGTAACCCATTAATATCTTGTCACCAGGTGCCTTATTTACTCTGGACATGTGAGAAAGTTCACAATGTTTGCATGCTATCTGCATCATCTGTGCCTGGTTTTCATGGATGTTCTTGATTTTGATTAAACTTGTAGGTCTGCCCCTATTATTCCCTCCTAAAACAAACGACTTTTGGAGAAAATATGGTGAATTACACTTAATAATGACAATAAGTAGAGTTCCAGACTTTGTTTACTCGAGAAAATGTATATTAATTCACATCCTCTTATTCTGTCAATGTCTCAGGTTAATAGTACTAATATTTTAAAGTGTCCATGATTGCCCCTGATTATTTCTGGATTTGTCCTTAATTCTATTGAGACTTGTTCTGATTCAGTTGAGAGCTATGGCTTGTACATACAGAACTTTTGGTTTGTGAAGGTCTAAACTCATCATCACTTATTCCTTCACCAGAAGCAATCACTTTGACTGTACCAGCAGAACAGACTGAACTTAACATCACGATGGCTGTTGACAATAACGTCATAACTCACACAGTTATGACACAGACTGAGGACAGTGTCACACAGCTGCAAAGTGTACTGGCAGAACCCCTCACCACATGACCATGATGACATAACATTGCAACCTGAAAAGGTGGGAGCACCACATACTCATAAGCAGTGCTTTGTCAAATACAAATGCATATTCAGGAAGATGCTACTATTTCAAAGTTAGCAGTACCCAATGTGACATCTGTGAAAAGGGCTGCCAGGAGAAGACTTATGACACAGCTAGCTCTGAAGACAAGTAAGTCCTTGGCTACCCAGCAACAGATGTGTGGTGACATTGTTCAGGCTCAAGACAATGTCACAGAGAATTAGGCGAAAACAGAGTACTGCAAGAAATGCATGATGAATTTCATCAGTACATGGGAATGATGGAGGCCAGGGACAATGCCATGATCCCTGCACAGCATGGTGGCACTAACATCTATGTGCTCACTAGCATAAACTTACCAGACTCAAATAGGTAACATATCTGGACATGGAAAGGGGAATGTCAAATGGGGTCTACATAGGCTGCACATCACATTATTCTCAAGGTAATGCTGCAACAACTCTAAATGACATACTACAAAATCATGGTCCCATAGCACTGTTAGATCAATAAGTTTCCAGTATCTAAGCATCAAGCTCTGACAGCAGTACTTGCTGATGATCACTGAGACCATCACCTACACCTTCAATAGGGGAGATTGTATATGACAGAATAGGTATGCAATTTAATTTTAAACCCCAGTGATAAAACTCAGGCATGCATATAAATACACAACTACTTACAATGTGTAAAACTGTGATGCTACTAAGCAGCAGGGGGAAAATGTGTGGAGGGGGTGCTTTTATTTTGGTTCTGCAAGGTGTTATTTCAAATATTATTATATGATTACTGCAGGTGGGAATGCCCAATTATGACCATGCATTTGCTACTATCATATATCCTGCTAGTGAAACTAGCACTGTTGCCACTTCACCCTCAGCACTGCACAAATGATGACTATTTAATAGTTCAAATGACATACAGGAATAGTGCCAGTGAAAGAACTATCTAATCTGGCGAGCATTATCACCTGAGCAATTACCGTACATCAATGGCCAACACTGCACATGACAATGTGTCCTCCACATGCAGCAATATACATTCCTTTATATTACTACTTGCAGTGCAGCCTGAAACATGACAGATGATGAGCAATCCTGATCTATGTCTGTACTGTACTTATGAATAACGCTACATGATCACAGTTAAATGGTTATTACACTTCTCCTTATGCCTTTACCAGTAACTGTACAGGTAACATTTGACAGCCAGACATCAGAGAGGAGATTTGACAAGTGGCAATCTATCGATTCAGCATAAAAAATTATTTAAATAATAAGAAAACTTCCTGATGTACACTGACAGTAGGCTATACATCACACAACATAGCCCACAGTTTACCCAGCATGCAATCAAGATTAATTTATGTATTATTAAATGTACCACTACCTTTATGTTATGGCCCATAGTGGTGGACTAGATGCTGTCTCTTTGCCTGCCCCAGTCATGTATCACCCACAAGCCTGCAACACAAGGCCCACTGATACTGCCTTTGGCTGCCCAATATCACTGTCATCACTGGTTGAAGGAACAATAGCAGGAGATGCACTGCCATCAAGGACAGTTAAAAACCAGACCATTATGTTTTACAGAATGTAACATGCACTAAACATCCTGCATGCAATAACAGGGTTATACTGAAAGGAAACCCCAGTCTCATTCAGGCAATGGAAATAGACCTTAAGTAATCCAAACACTCAGTAAAAATCTAAGTTTCAGACAGGGTAGTGTTGAAGCATTCCTCAGGGTTGCAGTCTGGTGTCATCAGCTGATGGCTGAGTGGGTAGCCTCCATTACCTGCAAAAGAAAAAAGGTGGGGAGACATAAAAAAAGAGTATTTACTACTAAACAATCACTCGCCAGATTATACCTACAGAAATTAATAGGATCTGAAGGGTTTGCATTTACCAGTAAGGTGACAATGGGGTATCTTACCATGCAGGAAGAGGTGGCAGAGTGAGCCTGTGTGCCAGATGTGAGATTCACAGGCACTACCAGGATGACAGGCTGACATGTTGGTGATGGACTTCTATACATCACACACTACCAGGCAACTGATGGAATGGTATCCATTCCTATTCTGGTACCACTCCCCCATGGTCCAGATGGGGCTCTAATAGCAAAATGGTTGCAAGTTGCTGCACCAAGCACCTCTGGAAAATGTGCCATCATGTGGAAGGCACTTATGGTTCTGATTTGATCCTGAGGTGATACTGGCAGATAAATATACTGATTCACATGTGCCAATAGTATGTGAAACAACTTCTGAAGTATTTTTGAGGTAAAAGCATAAGAAATATCCAGTGTTTCCCAGTTTGTCTCTGGAAGGTCCCCATGGCCAGTATAATGAGGGATATAGATATGCCACAGATAGTGGAAGATTACCCCCCCCCAGTCCTCATCTATGGGCCATACAAACTCACTAAAGCTCTTACAATATCCCTAACCATGGTAAATGTATCAATGATTAGTTGACCTACAAAGTTATAATGGATACATCTTTGTCTATATTTTCTCAGGTGTCAAGTGTGCAGCTGAGACAAGCAGCTCACAATGAAAAATAGCCAGGCTGGCAACTACAGCAAGCATCTTTGCCAACTGTAGATAAGATAATAAAGATGTGATTTTACATTTTATAAGATACCTGTGCACAGTGCAGATTTACATAAAAGAAAATGACTATGAATCATAAGCAAGCAGGAAAATACAGCATTTATATACATTTGCACACATGTTTTAATGCATGTCTTATATAAATCTCATTGTTGTCTTATTTGCTAAAGTTTTTTTTAGCCTAAGTGCTGCCAGTGTTGATGAATTGCTCTGAAGCTATGCTTAGCCTCAGACAGTGAAAACTCCCCCTATGCATCAGTGCAATGGCTATGAATTCTATCCTAATTTTAATAATGCAGAATCATCTGCCTCACAACTTCAAAATAATGAAACTACATCATATCAAAATCCATGAAATCAAAAACTAAGTCAAGAAGACTGCATAGCAGATAATAGTAAAATGCTTGACTCTGGCAGTGATGTAAAGGCAGAGTCATGTGTAAGGGGATTTTAAAATGTATGTTTTTTTTCTCTCATTTTTAGTTTTATCCATTGGCACTTACTACAACCTAATCAGTCTGTGTTTGAATAGCACTTCAGGCAAATGATGCAGCTGTCATGGGGGAAGAAAGAGCCTGCTTCTCTCTATTAGGGAAATGAGGTGAGGAATGGTGCTTGTGGGTAGACTCCCCATGAATGAATTCTTGGTGTAGACTGCAGATCAGCCTGAAGTACTTGGCTAAAATGGATCAATGACAATTGATCATATTACACTGACATATACACAGGGACATCCATTATAAAGGCCCATTGCACACCAAACCACTGATCACTACTGAGCATGAGAAAGGCAGTAGAGATTACAAAAAACCTCAGCATCTAATGCACAAATAATAGTTTCTATTCTTCGTTCACTCAACTGTCATGCTGAGGAAATGAACAGCCTGTAGGGCTGTCACCTCAGGGGAGCAACCAGATCCAGTGGGTGACCACAGAAGACAAGCTTGACTGTTATTTAAGGGCAGGGACAAACAAAACAATAGTTTGATAATTGATTTTTCTCATTTGGCCAGATAAAAACATGAAGTACACGTGTACATGCAATTGAAAGGAGCACAGACATCTTATGGCAACTATATATGTAAATGCTAGCAGCTAGTACTATAAACGAAATGTATTACAATCCAGTCACAGGTTACACATGTTATGCTTTCCTTGAAAACATATCTCATCTAAGGATACAAATGCAGTAGGCTGTTTTGACAAGCTGCGACTTGAGGGAACATTCCCGTATCTAATCTTGTATAATTCACAACTTCATATTTACTGCTACTACTCTTTTTACATTCCTCCTATTTGTTAATCTGTAAAATATTCTGGTCCTGGGACCCTTGTTGGACATCACACGACTTATAAGGCACTATACAGTGTCATTGAAGCAAGATGTCGCACATCCACCTTTGGTGCAGAAGCCTGTGGATTCAATTCCCACCAGTAGATCGATTGCTGACAGTATAGTGCAGCTTCAGGAGGGGGATGCACTCCTGAATGTGCCATCCTTCACGTAAGACATTAAACTGAGGTCCCATCTGCTTCAGCTGGTGGTAGCTTAGGTGGGTGTAAAAGATCCCATGGCAGCTATTAAAAAGAGTAGGGGGATTTTATTTACATGCTATTTACGTGGCACATTATTTAGATGTTTACATTTTTACATAGATTTATACATATTTACCAATTTACAAAATTTACAAAATTACTCAATTATTTTCATAATTTCCTCCATATATATTCTATTTTTTAACTTTATACATTTCTCCTCCAACTAGAACCCCACTGTTTTCCTTAACCACCATCTGATTTTTTTTAATATTACTGGTAATATTCATTTCCCATTAAACATAATCTCATTTTATCTCTCATTCCAAATCCCCCATAACTACATAAAACAACTTTTTGTCCATTCTTATTTTATATTCTTTGTTTTAATTCTTATAATATCCTTATTCAATCATATCCGCATTTATGTTAGTAGTATTTTTTAGCTCCTCAAAATGTTTTCTGTACATAATCTGTCCCATGATTTCAGAAAAACGTGTTTTGTGTTTTCTTCTCCATCACAGTATAAACATATTCTCTCATTCTTCTTTTTATAAAGCATATTTGTTTTGATTGTTAATTACTTTATTTCCAGTCTCCACAGAAAATCTACTTTATTACTGCAACTCTTCTTTTCTTCTTGTATAGCTTTAAATTTTTCTTCTGAAATTTTCCCATGGGTTAACACAATAATATTGTACCATTGTAATTGTATACCATGTTTTCTGAACTTATTCTATCACATCAGTCTTTATCTTCCACATATTTATTTTTTTTTTTATTAATATGTTTTTTCTCTCATTTCTTTTTATTATCTCCCAATTTTATACTTATAATTAAACAGTTTTACTACTAAATTCTCATTTTTCTTGTTTAGCCATCTCAGCACCTCATACAAATTTATTGAAGTGGCATATACTACTGGATTTAATAATCCCAGAAAATCCCAGTCCTTCTTCATCTTTCTTCATATGTATACATACACACATATATATATATATATATATATATATATATAATACTCATCTCTTTACTGTATTTAATCTAGATTCACATAAAAAATAAAAATTACTTCAAATAATTGTTTTTTATACATTCTTGGAATCATAAACACACTTGATAAATAGACTGTCTTTCCCATTAATAATGAATTTATCAAATTAGCTTTTTTCTTATAAAATAACCTTGCAGACACAAGGTGCAGGGTTTGATTCTCACATGGGGTAACTGGCTAGGCTTAAAATGGCTCACAAGGGCAATTTGCCTAGTACTAATCTAAGAACCTAAGAACCTGTTCCCAATAAACAACAGATTTATTTTAATTCCTTTAAATGTTTTTTTCCATTGTGTTCTCAGGGGGGATTCAATAAAGCCTACACAGTCATTTTTCACAATGTGAATGTTGTGGCATGATGAACACATGTCCGAGGACAGTTTTAGATTCAATAACCACTGTGTAGAGGCACACAGCACCGCACAAGCAAGATACACACTGTGGCATAATAATTACAGCATAAACAGCTGAAATGTATGCTAATTAACCTATCCAACATGGTTTAGATATTTAAGACGCTATAAAGCATGTGTGTAGACTCGGTGCTGGTTTTTCCTGTGGATTCCAAAACTTTTGAAATACAGACATGGAGAGTAGTCTACATGGACAGAATGTTAGGGGCTGCTTTTGACTTAATTCATTTGCATGTGCTACAGACTGAAGCCAATGCTGCTGCTGCTGCCGTTGCTGCTAATAGGCATGGGTAGAGAAGGAGAAGAGTTTTCAGGCCTTGTTTAACTTTTCACAACCTACATGATGTGGAAATTGTGAAGCTCTACAAGGTGGACAGGGACACACTACAAGAACTCTGTGAACTCTGCCGTCCTCAACTCAGACCCAGAGCCAGACAAGGGGAGACCATCTCACTGGAGACAAAGGTATGTGTAGCCTCTTAGTATCTAACTACAAGTACCTTTCAGAGACCAACAGGGGACATGCTGGGGTATCACAGGCATCAGCACCCAGGATCCTCCACCAGTTCCGGAATGTTATGTTCCATCATGCTAGTGACCACATATATTTTCCCCGTAGTTCTGAACAGAGGGTCAGAAATATGCAGGAGTTCTACCATGTAGCAGACTACCCTGAAGTACCATCTGCCATAGATTGCACACATGTAGAAATTAAGGCACCACCCAGGGAACAGGGTAGGGTCTACATTAACAGAAAGGGATACCATTCTGTCAACTGCAAAGTCATGTGTAATGCCAAGGGAATAATCTTGAAAGTGTGTGCTGGCAACCCTGGCAGTTATCATGACTCACATATCTGGCACACCTCCCAACTGTACCAGATGCTTGCTAGGAGGAATATCCCACAGGGACATTTACTGGGGGATGCAGGCTATGCACTGGAAATGTGGCTGACAACCAGCAAAAATGTACACACACCTACAGAAGAATGCCATAATTAGGTGTATGCTCAAACAAGAAATATCATAGAGCATGTGTTTTGGCTGCTGACGTCAAGGTTCCAGTGGCTTTATACATCTGGTTGAGCCTGCAGTACAATCCAAGGACATGTACCAAAATATTCGCAGTATGTGCCATGCAACACAACATAATCATGAAAAAACAGCTTCAGCAGGATCAGCAAGAGGAAGGAGCACACATCCCACCACCAATGCCAAGGTCACCACAGCCACACCCAGATTAGGAGTCAGGGGGGAATCAGCAGCTGCTGTGGGTGTAGGCAGATGTAGGAGTGTTCAATATGCCCCCGCATTGGCTAAGAGATAATGTATAGCATACTCACTCACCACCTAGGGGCCTAAAACCTTCTTCCTACTCACATACATATACTAACATTGATGTCAAGTAACTCATACAACTTTTGCCTCCCCATGTATTGGCTGCGTACTGCTTGCATCACACAGAGTCATCCCTGAACTAAAACTGTGTCAACTGCTGCATTTACAAGGTAAGTCCTAAACCTGGACTTGTATTTCATTACTTGGTGCAGTAAGCTACTAAAAGGTGGGAAATCTGTACAGAACCTACCTTAACATGTAACAACAGAGACTTATTTGACTTATGTTCCCATTACTAAGTAGTAGGCCTCAGACATCAAAGGCTCATGCAGTAATACCTCCCAAAAGTACTGATGATCACTGCATGCCCTCAGTTTAGCATCATATATTTGTACTGGAAAATCATTAAAGAGAGAAGTTACAAAGTAATGATACACACTGCAGTTTCTAACTTCACAACCCTCACAAGATCATCCACTATAAAGCTGGGACATTTTGATGCTATCAACTGTCTAACTTTCCAAGGCCAATATAAGTCAAAGGTACAATTACCAGTTCAATATCACAGATGCAGATATACTAAGCACTAAGCTAGCTATGCACCCCGAGCAAGATAGAAAACAGGGATATGTCACAGTTATCATCACTTGCACAGGGTGTTATGTGGAGGGGGGGGGTGCAGGAAGCCTAAGATGACACAAAAGGTCAGTGCAGTGAGTGCGTGTGAGTAAGAAAGAGAAGAAGGCAGACATGTAGATAAACTAACAAATGGACAGTTAGACAAAATTAATAACTGTTGTGTGTGTCTGTAGGGGTCCTCCAGGTGAAATTAGTGTGTGAGTGTCTGCATGAACACAGCCAAGCTCTGTGCTGCCTCTGTGTCTTGGTATGTTGGACAGGTGTGAGCAGTGCATGGTAGAGGTGGCAGTTCATCATTGTCGTCCCAGGCCATGAGAACTGGCTCTGCCAAGAGTTGCATTGGCATGTCCACACTCAAGGTCAGATGCAGTGAAGCTACCTGAACATGATTGATGTCTGCTGGGTGAGCTCCATTCACGGTATGCCCAGGACCATGACCCCACAGCCTGCCATGTCTGGATGTGGACAGCACACTCATTGGTGAAACAGTGGAAGTACTGCCACTATGGGAGTGTGATCGAACATGCCACATTGATTGACAGCAGATGATGTGGCTGACCTACACCCACAAGGATGCTGTTCCCCTCCCAGCAAATGTTACATCACATACACTGCTCATTCCATGACAGACACCCCTCAGTCCATCAAAGACACTCCTCATTCCAATGTTCCATTCATCTGATCTAGTGAATCAGCAACATGGTAGAGGCAGTCACACATGTCAGACTGTGCCACATCCACAACCCTGAGCATTTGTCTAGAGCATCTATGGGTCCACTTCACTGCAAGTGTTTTTTTTTTTTTGTTTTTGATCTATTTATATCCACTGGTCATCTAGTCTAGTTGTTTGGTACCTATGGGAACATGTCTGTGCTTCCATGATGGCCCTAAACATATGTTGAGTGGCATGGGGAGAGACACCTGCAACAGCTGGAGGAGGGACAGCAGGCCTTCTCTGAGCACCCTTATCAATCTTCCTGTGTGGCACATCACCCACACTTTGGCTACAGCCTTACTCAACAGGCACTGAAGCCACAGTAAGCATACTGCCCTGATCAGTGTCCTCGCTCTCCACATGTCCAATATCTGTGGACTCACTGGACTGGGTAGCTGTAGGCCTACTGGTTGTTTCCTCTGGAAATGCAGTGGATGGTTGTATGTCAAAGTGTCCAATTCAACATCTTCACCCCCTGTCTGTGCTTCAGTTTGGCTACCATCATCATCAGAGTCTGCTGATACACTCACATCAGGTGGCACTGAGCCTGCACTCCCACTGTCATGTTCACTTGTGATAAAAATCAAGAAACACAGGAATAAATTAATACCTGCACTATTATAGTGCAATATATGCTAACAAACTAACAGTGCTCTCAGTATTTCAGACATTACAACAAAACACACAACAGGCCTGAGATCAACATCACACACTACAATATTTCTTTAAATTCCTCAGCAGTACTAACATAAAAATGTATGCCATACCATCTGTAGGTGGGATACTCTTCTGTAGTCGAGATGGTCCTCGAAGAAGTTAAGCAAGAGGTAAGCGCAACATCATCACAATTAACAGTAATATAGGGGGTAATACATTTACCCCTTTATATGTCCATTAACTATAAATTTAACAAGAACATGGCTGACAGCTCTAACCTAAACTTATAACTCTAGCAATCTTCACCTCCCCCCCCAAAAAAGACATATGACACAGAATTAACTTACTGATTTCGATTGTTTTACTATACAACAGTATTCAACTGTTCAGATAGCAAAACCTACCAGGAAAATCCTCCTGGGATGTACTTGCTGTCTCAGAAACTGTTGTTCCAAAATCCAGGACATGCTGTACTACACTCACCTGGAAGCTGTCTGGATTTCTGATATTGGCTGTTAATGTTGGTTCCCAAGAGGGCCTCCTGTGGTAACTATCTAGTCATGGCCCACTGCTGTCACTCTTCTACATGCAGATGTGATCATGTCAGTGGCCCTGTGGCATACCTGCTCATATGTCCTGCTGTGGACTCCCATTGCATTGACATCATCTACTATCAGCCGTTGTCCTATGTGCCATATCTCCCCATCCCCTTTCCAGCAGAAAAGCACCAAGTTGCCTAAAGCCATCTACATTCACTTGGTTCTTGGCATCGGTGAAGGGGAAGGGTCTCCTCGGATTGATATGCCTGGGTGGCATACTCGTAAGTTTTCTAAAAGACAATACACGTAAGTATTATATAATTACAAAATAACTGTTTACAGATACAACATAAAAGGGAGTCAGTCAGTATTACCCACTGGAGAAACATTAAACAGTCTAGAGATGTGAAATGCTACCAACAGGCAGGATGTAAAACAAGCAGAGTAACAAGTGCTACATATCCTTGTTTGTGCCATAAGAGTAACTCAGCTTTCCTCCCCCATAACAACATTCCATCCTTGTTTGTGCTATAACAGTAACTCACCTTTGGCCCCCAAAAGAACAGTCTATCCTTGTTTGTGCCATAACAGAAACTCAGCTTTGCTCCTCCCACTCCAACAACCGGTAAATGAACTATTTTGTTAACAAACCATCTTTGAAATGATAAATGTGCTATCAAAGGACCTGTCCCTTAAACATCTGTACATATTTATCACACATTATTCCATTTTCATGTATTGGCAATCATGTATACCTCTGAAAATGATTTGGCAAACATGCCCATGCCATCTGTATGCTTTTAACTAATACATACACATACAACTGTAAAAGCCTTTGCTTCACATTTTTTTAAATACATTCCAGCATATTCAGTATGTAGGTGACAATATGGAAGCATACCTTCTGAAGTTCAGTACTCCTCTGTGCAGATATATCCTGAGGAAAACAGGTTTTTGTAGTCTTCTAAACATATACAATTCTCCTCACCATCAGTTTGCCTAGCTAGATGTTTCTCTTTTTACATGGTGTAGATTCAGGGTTGTAAGCATGGTGAAGGTGCAAACAAGGTGTGAAGAGATTAGAATTGCTGAATCCCCACAACTTGGATCCATGTAGAAGATGCAGGCACTCTCTCTGTATTTGTTTTTAATGGATTTAATGGATGTATTTAATGGATTGCACCTATGAATGAAGAATGAATGAAGAGAAGAAAAACAACAGCACTGCAGACTGCCTTACTTCCACTGGGAGTGTCAGGTTAGACCCACAAAGTGTTAGATGTAAGGCTGGAAATGTATGCAAGCAGCACACAAGTCACAGGTTGTTATCCTTAGCATCCAAACTGCCCTTCATTTCATGGCAACTGCGTATGATATTATTTCCCTTTAATATCCTCAAACATTTTAAGGCCATTTATATAGAATGACTTACACATTGCATGTCTGAGATTATTGCTCAGATAAATAAAGAATGTCCAACAAACACAGAACTGTAAGGCAGAACTGTATATTTGCAAGCAATAATCATGACAGGTTGTGTGATCACTAAGTGCACTACATCCAAAACTAATACATGTACAAATAACACTTGTATGGTTTGATATCAGTGCAGATGTTATTGCAGTTGGTTGTGTGCATATTGATTTACGTTCTTTGATGCAAAGCTGCTTATGTGGAAAAGATGGATAAGGCACCCATCCTCTGTTCTGAAGGTGCATTGCAGTGAAAGTTCTAATCCAGACCTATGTAGAAAAATCTCATGTGTACTAACTAGTGTGTATGTCATAAATAGCTTTTCCTCATTTTGAGTATTTCTCCCTTTTTTCTGTTTTGTTTTTTTTTTGGGGGGGGGGGCACTGTTTGTATGATGTGCTGCTTAGCACAAAAATGGCAAACCAGAGAAAAATGAATGTCAGGTTTGGCTATGCTTATCTCATTTGGGAGAAGCGCAGCAGTGTGCAAACTGGAGAACTAGCCAGACAGGACCCAGGCACCCAAAACTAGAAACCAAATTCATTGAATTAATACAATTGAACATTGCTAAGTGATGTTGTGTGGCGGTTAACAGCGAAACCTTAAGAATGATTAGTGAAATAGGGTATGTCATGTAACTAGTCCTGTGCCAGCAGGTGTAAGTCTAGGGCTGGAGTACAAATGGTCCTGGGCTTTAGTGCAGGGTGTGCAGCCTATATTTTACTTTTCTGACATTGCAGTTTATAGCAGTGAACTGCAACAAAGGCAAGTGATTTCTCAACATTTTTTGTGGCAACAGGTGTAAATGAAGAACTGCCATACGCATGGTCCTGGGTTTGAATGCAGTATATTCCATGCACTTTTACTGTTGTCCCACTTCCCGTTATAGTCACTCTCACTTATAACACTTGACATGGTGTAGCTGATATTAATTATATGTATGAGGGCTGAGGCACTAGTATTGTTTCAGTTATGTATTCATTTATCTATGTATCATCAGATTTATTTTCAAATGCATGACTATGGGTATATTGTGCACTATATTCCTGTAAGTATATTTCTGCTAGCTGGACTACCTTTACATTTGTCTAACACACATGCACAACTGCCTGTACATCCAATAGCATTGAATTTGCTTTGCTTGCTACTGTTGTGCTTCATTTCCCATCACGCAAACATGGTGCTTGGAGGTCTGCACTGTCGAGCACCATGTTTGCGCAATGGTAAGTGGAGTGCTACATTTTCAAACAATGTAGGCACTCCCAGTAAACAAGATGACTGGTACTGGAGGGAAAGCATCATTCTCCATTGCTGTAGATGCATGGCAGACATGGCAGGCTTTATGGGGAAGGTTTCAGGTTTAGGGCACAGAAATGGGGTTCCAGGAGTCCAAGATTGTTTTTGGACTCCTAGTTAAGAACCACAGTGTCAGGCTTTTGTAGGGGAACTATTTTTTGCCACCCAGTATAAGTTGGAAGCTTGGAATAGTTAAGCCTGGGCTGTAACCAGTGCCACTCATGCCCCCTACACTGAAGAACAATGTAGGCATCACTACAGTGATGTCTGGAGGAAGAATAAGGATACCCTTGACCATTGGACTGAGAAATTTAGGATTGCATACATCCCACACCTGTGTAAGTATCAACTACAGAGAGTACTTGTAATACTTAAAAGTTGAATGTAGGCAAGACTGGCTATTCATAATGGTGTTCTGTTCTGTTTTTTCTTCAGCTGGCAAGGACTGTGAGATCAATGTATGAAATTATGGGGCTAGATTGGCAAGGATGAAGGAAGCATGTGGTATGCATGCAGCAGAATATTAGTGTTATTCTAGCATTAAAAGTTAAAGATGGCTTTTTTGGTATTTTATAAAACTGTACCAAATTGAGCATGCATATCTTAACTGTAAAAGCAAGTATGCATGCATTAGTCTGTAGCATAAACCAAGAGTACAATATTAGGCTTTAGTCAGAGGTTGTGGGTTCAAAGATCACACTTCCTAACAATACAATAATTTTCATTCTTCAATTTTCTGTAATTTAAAGGTTTAAAGTAAAAGCTCTATACCAGTGGCACACATGCCCTGCTGTAAACTGTATAATTGGAATATGCATATATGCAATATATGCACATGCCAAGGAGTACTTACTGCAATCTATAGTATAGTGTGCATCTGTTAGGAGCTAGTAGTTTTAAAAGTAAAAGTTATCTGTTAGGAGTTTGTAGTCTTAAAATTAAAAGTTAAGAAAATGGAGTCAATTAATTGTGTCAATGCATTGTATGTCATATGAAGGTACTAATCTTATCTCTTTTTTTTTCCTCTCACCCCAACCCTTATCTCCTCTTTTTTAATGTTTTTTAATTTTATTTTTTTTATTATGGGTTATCAAAATATGTACCATACCAATATATGCTCCACAGCACAGTGGGGTAGGCCTGCCCCACAGGATCTGTGTGCTCAATCCACCACTGCTCCAGCACTATTGCCCAGCATGTCTAGGAGTCAACCTGGCAGCACAGTCTCTGTTGCCTCTGCACTATCTGCCCACGCAGGTAGTTCTGCCACAAAGACTGGTCCAGTGGTACCCTCTGGGAGCCATGGAGGAGGTGGAGATTTTATCACCCACACTGCATTTCCAGGGAAGGTGCTTAGGGTTGTATACCCCACTGTTGGTGCAGGCCTATGCCCTCTGGAGAGGCTGTACTCCTTCATTTTTATGTAATGCCAGGAGGAAGAGCTGCAGACATCAGGCACTCCAGCCAGTGGCTGTGTGAGATGGTAGTGATGACAGTCCAGTGGGTGAGAACTTGATTTTCAGTGTCACCCAGCTTGATTACCATGGGTTTGTGATGTCCCCACCCTCACCCAAATCATGGTGTCCCATAACCTTTTAGTGTCCATCACCATCCCTGTCTCTTGTCTGGTTTGTCTTGTCTGTATGCAATTGCTTCCTCACCTACCCAACTTACCTCACCCAGACATTCCTACATTCCTTCCCCAACACTCCTCTCTCTTTGTCAAAAAATAGGCACCTATCCCACAAAACAAACTAGTCATTCCATACATATCTCTCCATTTCACACATGTCTTCTTGACACACTTGATTTTGTTAAATTGACTATGCAACATGATTGTATTGTGGTCACCACTCTCTGGAGGTGACAGTCCAAATTCAGTTAATATTTTGAACATATCTTCACTTTACACTCTTAAAGAAATGGATAACTATGGTTCTTTCCTACTGCCCTTTTGCACATTCCTGCCCTGCGTTACCTTTATTCTTCTCCCTGGTTGCTACCCATTTCACCACTGTCCTATCTATCCCATTTCTTTTCTGTAATGCATATATTGTGCAATGGTGTGCATCGCTCACCAACGGTAATGCGAAACAAGTTAAAAATATTACATACAGCTGTATTCGAACCATCTGGCCCCAAAAAGGAATGCATCAGTGCATTGACTGCCTTAACATGTGCTGCTACAGAGTCAGTTAAGTAGCAGGTGTATTCCAGCAATGCAATACTGTCGGACTTTGTTCTTCTCCCTGCTTGCTTTCCATTTCACCACTTTCCTATCTACCCCATTTTAACACCTTTAATCTGGTCATAAAATAGAATCACACACAATACACATAAGTAGCAGAAAAAGCAATGGATCCCTTCACTTTTTGGGCTCCATGTTTATGAGGAGGTGCACATCTAGCGGGTTCCTATTGGAACATCAAATTGTCAATTGTTTGAATCACTTAAGGTCGACCTTAAATGATCGAACAATTGAAAATTCAAAATTGTCAAAATAGACAATAAAAAAAAAGTAAAGGGTGTAGGCAGGGGTCAAGCCACCCTGCACCCCCATACCCCCTGCTACTTAAATATTCCAACTCCAAGATCACGCTACAGTGTAAGAATGGGAAATGTTCCCTTTCCGCACCATAGTGCATTAAAGTGTGATCTTGGAGCTGGTCCCCCGTCAGGGTATGTTTTGTTTGCTTTATTTTTTTTTTAATTTCAAAGTTATGGAACTTCGATCATATGGTGAAGACCATATGGTATTCGAAGTTCCATAATTTTGATTTTGTAATAGATAATGCATCTAGCACCAATGTACAGTGATTGTGAGCAGTGGCAATGCAGCAACATGACTCATATAAGCAATTCATGTCATTGTATTATTACTCTGTAATGAAAAGTATTTTAAAGTATTAGCTACACCTGTATTCAAACCCAGTACCATCTAGGCCAAAAAAGGAGTGTATCAATGCATTAACACATGCTGCCAGATTCAGTTAAGCAGCTGGTGTATTTCATAGACTCAATACTAACTGTCAGGCTTTAGCAATGCAGTTTGCATTTGTGCACTGTTTATCTACATGCAAACATGTTTATCTCACCTGAGTATGCACTTTGCTAACCGTCACACAAACCTGCTGCTCTTTGCTCTACTGAAATGTTTATATTATTGTTGTTTAATGTTAATTTCCTGTGTATAACACAAAATTACATGTGGAAACATTATAAAGTGAGGCCCCTATTTAACATAATGTCATATATTTATAATACATCCACCTCTTGCCACCCCCAACAACTGCAACCCTGGTGTCGCAGTACTTTTTCCACATATATATCAACCACAGGACAAAAAGTAATATCAAATGTTGCATGCTATGCAATGCACATCAATCTGGTAACATGCAGAACTACAACTGTTGTCCCATATGGCTAAAAGCACTTATCTGCAAGGCTAGGGAAGGAATCAACATGGACCATATCCACAGGGACATAGATGATCTTCAACACACTTGACCCTACTCATTTTGTTTTTGTCAAGGGTAGATCTTGCTTATTGAATCTTGTGGACTTCTTGATACTGACCCCACAAACCTGGATGAGAGATAGCAGGGCATACCACCTATGTTGACTTATCCAAGGCCTTTGACACTATCCCCCATTCATGTTTCATAGTGAAGATCTCCCATGTGGGAAATAAGCCATACAGTAGTAGACGGATAGGCAACTGGCTAACTGACATAGCACACACTCTCAAAGTTGTGGACTGCTCCTCCACCAGTAGCCAATTGCCATTAGAATATCAGGATCTGTGGTAGGCCCTCAACTGTTTGCAAACTACTTTCCTGAAGTGCAGGCAATGGTAGTTGACCTGGGGTTTACCAAGTTTGCAGATGACTGGTAACCTGATGCACTAATATAGAGTCCCCAAATGATGGTAACATATTATGGAAAGAGCTGCCAAACTCACAGACTGAACCTTAAAGCATACAATGGCTCATATTCCCCTTTGTCAGAGAAGTACCCCTGCTAATTATGATATACATAGCACACCGCTAAGCTCAAACATGGCGTTGTGAGGCTTGGGAACACATGTTGATAGGAATCTATTCTTTCATTACTATGTCTTTTAATTAATGCTAGACTTTATAAGCACAACAAGAATTTACAGTGTTTTTCTTTGCTATTCGCCAAGAAAAGCAGATGCCAGCAGCTCCTATCCTTTCTCTTTGGTTACCCACTATCCTCATACTGTTTCTGTGTATATTCTCCTGTTCTGTACTTTACCCTTCCCTGAATTCATTCCTAGCCTCACTCATAACTGCCTTTCCTAGTGCACCTGCCCTATTTTACTGTCTTCAGACTCTTACATATGAATGATTTTTTTTATTTTTTGCTCTGCTTTTAGCTGCTAGTAATACCTATCTCTCCCCCTCCAAAGCCCCTCTCTATTGTAGCTTATTTTAACCATACAGCACTGGTTTTGCTTCAAGTAAATCTACTTGTGTAGCTTGAGGCCTGTGTCCTTTTGTAAGCTTACTTCTGCTCATATTTTATTTCTTTTTATTTTATTTCTGGTGACTATACCTTTGGAAACTTTATATCCTTGTCTCTCAAGCTAGTTTTTCACTATCTTTTTCTGATTGTTTCTATGACTTCATCTTCACTATGCCCGGGCTCACTTTGCTCCTCTACCCTACCCCCATTCCCACCCACCCCATTACAATTACCTTTATACCTAACTATCTCTCCCCTTCCTATCCCACTAGCCACTACAATTCCACTTCCTGTCTATTGCCACAACCACCTTACTAATTTGTCAGTCTTGTCAACACCACTTCCTCTATACCACTGTCTCTACCTACTCTATCTGACCATATTTTATTCCAACATGTATTATTTTCTAATATCTTCTACACTACTCCTTATTCTATCTCCACCTCTTACCACTCCAATCTCTCTGACCCACTCCTATGTTCACTAACTTCTCACTCATACAACATTTATCCAACTACTTCATCTTTTACTATCTTCCCTAATTTTTTTACTACCTCTACCTCAAGTCTATATAAACTATCCATAATGCAGGTTTTTAAACCTTCCCACAAAGCTAAGTCAGAATTATACAAACTCCATCTAGCATCTACTACACACTCTCTCCTCACTAAAAACCTACTTTGTTCTGGAGATATCCATCCCAACCCTGGCCCCTCTTCTCTCCCCAAAACTACCTCTACACTGCCCCCATCTTACTCCACTAACAGTCACCACCCTCAGTCACAACAATCATCTCCATCCAAATACTTTACTATTTACTCATTTAATATTCAGAGTCTAACAAATAAAGTCACTGAGATGCACTCATGGATAGCGCTCAATACCCCTCACATCCTCTTCATATCTGAAACCTGGCTCAAGTCACAAATCTCAAATAGTAAAATACTCCCATCAGGTTATAATATCTTCCGATCTGATAGACCTGTAAAAAAGGTGGTGGCATGGCCATCCTCTACTCAAACAACCTTAACCTCTTACCATACCCTTCCCCAATTCCTGACTTCCTCCCAGCTGAAATCATCATCCTTAACTGCCATCTGAATCCCCACAAAAAAACTTGCAATTGCCTCTATCTACCTTCCTCCTGGTAACAATCTGCCCATTCTTGAAAGCATCCTATCCTGGTTCTCCCACAGCATACCATATGAGACACTTATCCTTGGTGATGTCAACATTGATTGGTCCAAACTCACAACTGACTCCCCCAACTCAGTATCCACCTACACGGCTTCCACCAACTTATAACATCTCCCACTCGCTTCCATAAAAATTCCACTTCCAGCTCCATCATAGATTGGATCCTTACCAATTCCTCCCACCAATACCACAATCCCACCACCTTATCTGAATCCCTCAGTGATCATCTCCCTACCACCATCTTAAGACACTACTCCCATATTCCTAAACCCCACCTTATCAAAGACTGTTGAAAACTATCGACTTTCAATTCATCCAAATTTAACTCCATTCTCCACAACATAGATTGGTCCATCCTAAAACACCTCCCCCTAAATGATGCTGTAAGCACTTTCAATAGCATTGTCATGAATACTCTAAACTCCTTAGCTCCCTCTAGGAAGATCAGAGTAAAATCAAACCATGCTCCCTGGCTCTCCAAAGAGACTAGGTCCCTTATGAAACAAAAAGATTGTGCTTGGAAAACCTGGACTAAAACTAAACAACCACCTTTTCTTCAAAAATACAGGCAACTGAGGAACCTTGCAAAAAACATACAAGTAATGACAAAAAAGTTATACAATAGCTCTGCTCAGCTTAACAACAAATCCAATCCTCGAAAATGTTGGTCAACTCTCAACAACATCCTCTATCCTGGAAATACCTCTAATCCCTCCCTATACCCTAACTCTTCCTCTCAGGAAACAGCTACCTCCCTGAATAAACACTTTATCTCTTCCATCCAAAATCTGGTAACCTCTAAGCCAAACTCTACTACGACACCCACCCCTCCAAGTCCCACTAACACAACTTTGTTTTCTTTTGAGCCAGTTCCCATTACTTACATCAAATCTCTACTACTCAAGCTAAAACCTTGCTCTCCTTCCACTGACAATCTATCTCCTACATTCCTCAAACTTGCTGCTGACTTAATTGCCTATCCTATATCTATACTAATTAATCAATCTATTCTGGAATCAACTGTCCCCACCCTTTGGAAATCTTTCTTCACTATCCCTCTTTATAAAGGTGGAAACTCCACTGACCCCTCAAACTACCGACCCATTGCCATTCTGTCCCCCCTCTCCAAGATATTAGAAAAATGTATTCACTCACAGCTTCTCAATCACCTCCTCACACATCACTTACTTACCCCTACCCAACATGGATTTCGTCCTCACCACAGCACCACCACTGCCCTCCTCTCCTTCACTCATATCATTGCAGAGGCCCTAGACAACAATAAACTCATTTCCTGTCTCTTCCTAGATCTCTCCAAAGCCTTTGATACTGTCTCTCATCCTCTACTACTATCCAAACTCGCAAATCTCCACCTATCCCCCTCTCTGCACTTGCCTGGTTTAATAGTTACCTATCTGGTAGGGAACAATCTGTCAAATGGCTCTCATCCTCCTCCCCTTTCCTTCCCATCTCCACTGGTGTTCCTCAAGGCTCCATCTTGGGACCCCTTTTGTTTAACATCTTCACCAATGATCTTTACACCTCATGCAAAGAATCCTCCCTTATTCAGTATGCCGACAACTCCACACTTATATCCATCTCTAATAACATTCCTGAACTATACTCCCTGACCCAACAGGCCCTACTATCCACTGAACAATGGCTCTCTCACAACCTATTGATCCTAAATCCCAAAAAGACCAAACTTCTACTTTTCCTTCCCCGTTCTCTTTCTCATCACAAAACCTCCTTTTTTATTACATCTTCTAACAATACAACTATCTAACTTGACACCCACACAAAACTCCTAGGGGTCATTATCGATGACAAACTAAAGTTCACCTTACACATACTCCACTGTATAAAAAAAACAAACCAGAAGCTAGGTCTGCTATATTGAAACAAAAAATTCCTAACCCCTGAATCTAGACTTACCCTGGGCCAGGCACTCCTCCGCCCCTCCCTCTTATATGCCGCCCCAGTTCTTACCAATATCCAGGCCTCCACTCTAAACAAACTCCAACAGATTTACCATAAAATAGCCACATTCATTACTAACTCCCCATAGAACTCACACCACTGCATTTCTTTAAACTCTTTTCAATGGCTTGAACTTCCCCAGTTTCTGATATCTTATCAATTTCATATGCTACACTTTATTCTTTATAAACCCTCCTTCTGTCCATCTCTATCTTCCTTAGTCTCTATCTACATCCCATCCTGGACCCTCCATACTTCTAACCAACAATTACTTTATATCTACCACCCAAAAAGGTCAGTAGGCAAACTACTCTACAAACACTCCCTTGCCCATGCTTGGAACAAACTTCCCCTTGACTTACGTTCAATCTCCCACACCTCACACTTTAAAAATGAACTAAAAGCTTATTTTCTCAATTCCAGAACCTGTTCTTGCCATGACCCTACCTAGTCTTCCTTCCTTTTATGTACCCTCAAAAGGACCATACTTAGTACCTCATTACACCTCTCTCTCCAATGTTTCTACTATGCATTTGCATAATTTTATACAAACAATTTTTTTATTGTTGACCTATTGAACTATATCAATGTAAAATTGTTACTTAACTTCTTTTTAATGCAACTTTAACCTTATGCATGTAACCCAACATATGTGAATCTTTTTGCTATAACTGCCATTATATCAATATTGTTTAAAATTGTACTTGTTTAAAATGTACTACTGGAGCTTTTCTCCTCGGGTCTCCACTGAAAATGGGCCACAAGCCCAGTTGGACAAACACGGTTAACAAATGTCAATAAATACATGAATAAATAAATAATAAATAATTAAATATGTGTCCATAGTGGTGACAGAGACATTCTGCATTGCGCACATCATACATATTGATATCACATCCAAGACCAACGTGGTCATACCTCTACTGTACTCTACCCTTATCAGACCACTAACTGAGTACAGTGCTCCCTTCTGTCTGTACCTCACCAGACATCTGCAGCAATTGGAGAAAACAGTGTTATGCCTGAGAGACTCCAGGACCTCTAAACATGACATACATGGAAAGACTGAAAGACCTGTCAGTGTACTCATTATCATGTAGGCTGGTGAGAGGTGACCTATGTCTCCCATACAGAACATTCTCAGACCCTGTCCTACTGGGAATTCTGCACAACTGCAAATCAAATGAGACAAGAATAACCTGGCCTAGGGTTCTCAGCTTAGCCTGTGACATAAACAGTACATGCTGTGGAGATATATATATCCCCCAACAACTCACAGTCCTCTGTAATAGGCTTCCACTATGTTTGAATCAGTGCTCCTTAATGACACTGTTCAAGCATAACCTTGACTACTGATTGGATAATTGTAACTTCAACTCTGGGGTTGCACCTATGCCCCGTATGGACAAGGCCAGTTGGTGCTGCTCGCAAAATCAATCTGCTAACAATGACCATCCAACTATGCTCAATAAGGGTACTTGTGTTTTTACATAGCTAGGCTTCTAAACACCATAGGGCTATTAGGCTAGTAGCCTCCTATATACATAGGAAGCTATGAGCCTATGCAGGTCTCCTAACATTTTGTCTCCAACATGGCCTGCTGATGTCATCTACTATAAGTTTACCTACAGTCATGTAAAAGTATACTGTGGCGTTCATGTAATGTATTGTGTTCTGTAGTCTGTGTACTTCGATAGCTAGGGGTTCCATTCTCACTGCAGTCAACTGGATGTGTGTGTGTGTGTGTGTGTGTGTGTGTGTGTGTGTGTGTGTGTGTGTGTGTGTGTGTGTGTGTGTGTCTGTCTGTCTGTCTGTCTAGCCAGAAGAGAAGTATGTTTCGTACATTAAGTGTAGTCTGTGTACTTAGGTAGGGGTTCTGTTCTCACTGCAGTCAAGTGTGTGTGTGTGTGTGTGTGTGTGGGTGTGTGTGTGTGTGTGTGTGTGTGTGTGTGTGTGTGTGTGTGTGTGTGTGTGTGTGTGTGTGTGTCTAGCCAGAAGAGCAGAAGTGTGCATCCTGCAGTTACTGCACCAATCCCATGGATTGACAGTATTTTGATACTTGCACATGCCTACAAATGCATTTCATGAAGGCCTCCCAACTTCTTCTCTCCAACATGCACTTTTGATGTTATCCAATGTAAGTTGACCCACAGCCATGTAAAAGTCAGACTTGTGCTGTTGATATTGTATAAAGTACTGTGTTCTTTAGTTTGTGTACTTAGGTAGGGAAGAGTTCTATTCTCACTGGAGTCAACTGCATTTGTGTGTGTGTGTGTGTGTGTGTGTGTGTGTGTGTGTGTGTGTGTGTGTGTGTGTGTGTGTGTGTGTGTGTGTGTGTGTGTGTGTGTGTGTGTGTGTGTGTGTGTGTGTGTGTATTCATGTGTCTAATCAGACGAGAAGAAGTATGTATTTTACATTTACTACTCCAATCCCCTGAATTGACAGTACTTTGATAGTTGCACATGCCTATAGATCCATTTCATGCAGGCCTATAAACTTCTTCTCTCCAACATGCACTGCCAATGTCATCCACTATACATTGACCTGCAGCCATGTAAAAGTCACACTTGTGCCATAGTGCTAGTGTAAAGTACTGAGTACTGTAGTCTGTGTACTTAGGTAGGGGTTCTGTTCTCACTGCAGTCAAGTGTCTTTGTGTGTGTGTGTGTGTGTGTGTGTGTGTGTGTGTGTGTGTGTGTGTGTGTGTGTGTGTGTGTGTGTGTGTGTCTAGCCAGAAGAACAGAAATGTGCATCCTGCAGTTGCTGCTCCATTCATATGGATTGACAGTATTTTGATTCTTGCACATGCCTACAGATGCATTTCATGAAGGCCTCCCAACTTCTTCTCTCCAACATGCACTGCTGATGTCATCCAATGTAAGTTGACATGCAGCCATGTCAACATTAGACTTGTGCCATTGCTATTGCATAAAGTACTGTGTTCTTTAGTCTGTGAACTTAGATAGGGAGGGGTTCTATTCTCACTGGAGTCAACTGTGTGTGTGTGTGTGTGTGTGTGTGTGTGTGTGTGTGTGTGTGTGTGTGTGTGTGTGTGTGTGTGTGTGTGTGTGTGTGTGTGTGTGTGTGTGTGTGTGTGTGTGTGTGTGTGTGTGTGTGTATGTGAGCTGTTGCTTGACATTATAGAGAGCAATGTACACCAGCATTTGGGACACTGTTATATTCTCATCAGACACTGCTGATGTCATCATTTATAAAGTGTTGTCTGACACACTCCAAGTCAGACTTCAGTTGTGGTGCTTGTGTGCTGATGTCATCTAATGTAAGTTGACATGCAGCCATGTAAACATTAGACTTGTGCCATTGCTATTGCATAAAGTACTTTGTTCTGTAGTCGGTGTACTTAGGTAGGGGTTCTATTCTCACTGCAGTCAACTGTGTGTATGTGTGTGTGTGTGTGTGTGTGTGTGTGTTTGATCGGTTATTTGACATTACAGAGAACATTTTACACCAGCATGTGGGGCACTGTTACATTCTCCTCAACAGACACTGCTGATGTCATCAGCTATAAAGTGTTGTATGAGACACTCCAAGTCATGTGTGTGCTGTGCTGTTTGCGTAAAGTACTGTGCCCTGTAGTCTATGTACTTAGGTAGGGCTTCTATTTTCACTGCAGTCAACTGTGTGTGTGTGTGTGTGTGTGTGTGTGTGTGTGTGTGTGTGTGTGTGTGTGTGTGTGTGTGTGCACTTGCTTGACAGTAAAGACAGAATTTTACAACAGCATGTGGGACATTGCTTTTACCACCTTCCTCTAAAATACTCTGCTGATTTGCAGATGTGCAGTATACACATCAGGCCAGGGTCAGAAATGTCCTATAATCCAGGCACAAGTTATCTCATCCTTTTTGATACAGATTTCAGGAACTGGGCTTTCAGTATATCCATGTACAGCATGGCATGGTTTGTAGGACATGTATTTTCTTGGTGTGAAACCCCAGTGATCTGTCCAGCTGCTGCAGGTCTGGTGAAGTGCATGCAAATGGAAGTGTTATACTGTATTAGTGTTCAGATGAGGTTTGATTACAGTGCTGCTATATACTCCTCAAATCTGGATAGAATAGCCTGACTTCTGAGGTGCATAACTAAGCCTTTCCATAACACTGTGGACACTCAGTGGAAGTTCAGATTGCTATCTGCATGTATTCCCAATTCTTGCTTTCACTGATTTCAGCATAAGGAGAGGGTTGTCAATGGTCCATTTACCAGGAAATTTCACTTGGCATGAGGCACAAATCCTGACACATTCTATATTTATTAGTAGACTGTGTAGCTTTGACACTAATCATATATGTGTGTTAGCTCTTCTTGTACTATAGTCACATCATTGGTGGACTCAGTGATTGCAACCAATGCACTTGAATCAGCAAACTTGATAAGCTGCAGGTCATATTTGGTAGCCTGGACTGTTGAGAAATAAATTCCAAGCAGTAAAGGGCCCGGCACAGATCCTTGGGGTACACCAGTGGTGGCAGATGCAATGGCAGAGGTTGATTCACCAACTTTCACAGTATGCAGTCTGTCTGTGAGGACATTGGTTAATCATCTAGTGATGTGTTAATCCCCAGCTGGTAGAGTTTGCCAACAATACTTGAGTAGGGAGATTATGTCCAAACCCTAGGACAGATCAGGAAAGGCAGTATGATCTGTGTTACCTTCTTGCAGGCCTATCACACAGAAACAATGGGCTGTGACAACATCACAGATCATCTATAGCGATACACCTACCAGACATGGTGTGATACACACTTTGAAGCACCCTGCAGATGCACTATGTTCCCATAGGTGGGTGTACATCAACATGCATCCATCTGAATGCACTGCAGACAGCACCTGATGCTTGCATGTATAGACACATCCTGACTCTCCTGATCTGTGAGGTAGATCAATGTGTCATCATGGACCTTCTCTAAATGAACACTAGTAATACATGGCTGTGTGCAACAGACATTGCTTGAGATTTTAATGCCACATTTATATCTATTACATCTGTCAGATGTCCTCAAAGAGTATTCTGCTGTGGAACTCGAAAGGGGCAAGGCAGTCAAAAGGAGTCCACACTGAGGTGTTCACTCCACAATGACAAATGTAGCCGGTGTTCACTCCACAATGACAAATGTAGCCATCAGCACCTATATCAGCAAGTGGGTAGAACAGTGGATTACATACTTGGCATCTAAATATGCGGAAATGTGGGAAGTGATCCAAATCTCATGTGCAGTGATCAAGTGCATACATTAGGGCTGTCTACTAAGCACTTTCCTGACCATGATTGAAATCACAGATGTCAAGAATGGCATACAAATCTTGTGTTCCAACAGCTTTCTGGAGGGCTACAAATTGTGAGCAATCATTGACTCTAACTGTGATATTTGTATAATACAGATAGTATAAGCATGCATCAAAGATTGCGGCCACAGCCATGACAACACTTGACATGAAAAAAAAAAAACATGTGGAGATTTTTTTTTTCATTATGCAAACAAATACACACACCAAGGATCATGTAGATGTCACTCCCTATCAAGAGACCAGTTGTTATGTGTCCTGCGTCCTGGGATATATGGTTTGTGGAATGTCCACCCGCACATGTCCACAGTGATGAGTACTGGCTTGTATGTAACACAGCTACTGAGTATGGGGTATATATTATAAACTCGAAGGTACAGAATGTCGAAAACCTTTTCATCGACACATATTTGTTGAACATCCACTTCAGCGAATGGACACATCATCAATTTCTTTCCAAGGGAAAGAAATTGGTAAGCCAACTACACATGACACAATATAACAAACACTATGAAGTGAGGAGCATCACCCACCATACCCCCAATGTGGGGGGGGGGCTGTGCCCCCCAACACCCCCTAACTAAATGTACTAACTCCAAGATCGCCCTACAGTGGGGAAAATGGCAGATTTAAAACAACAGACAACCGATTTCTTTCCCTTGGAAAGAAATGGACGACGTGGACTTTTGCTAAAGTGAACGTTTGACACATATGTGTCGATGAAAAGGTTGTCAACATTCTGTGCCTTCAAGTTTATAATATAGACCCTGAGTATGTACAGAACATCCACATGACAGGCCATAATACCGTCATAGTTCACAGCCTTCACCACACCAATACCTGAGTACAATGCATCCTTCCTTATGTCCCTTCATACACATCTTCCATTGATGTGTAACTGAAGTGCACTACCTTTGTCATTGTGAGCTATTACACATATATTTGTGCATACCTATGTATTAGTTTTGTTGCCTAAGCATTACTGTTTGATGTCATTGAACCCCCATCAAGGTGTAGTACCACATGCACATGTGATATCTGTTTTAGTGATGTATTCATGACATGCATAGCCATTTAATGACATTGATGGCATGGTTTATATTTGTGACAGTGAGGATTGTGCTCTATATATATATATATATATATATATATATATATATATATATATATATATCTGCCATGCACACCAGTCAACTAGCTTGCAGTGATCATAATGTTAAGTGTATTTCCTCACATCTCCTGCATATGTTAGTATCAGGAGAGTGTGTTTGATTACACTCATAGATTCATGTCCTAATAGTTGTACATGTATGTTGGTGCAGAACCATCTATGCTCACTCAGAAACACATATGTTGCATCAGATGCATGGGTATTATGTGTGGTATTATTTTGATATTGTCCATGATTGTGCATAATGGTTTTACTATTGGCCATGAGCCTGTATCTGTGTCCTACTTTTTGGAAGCCTCTGCTGACAATACAGACATACTCAGGCAAATCAGTTTGCACAGCTTTACAATATGCACCTAACCCCAATTGTATTTAACATTCATGATACATGTCCTCTCCTTTGTTTATGTCTGAATGCTTATATCACAAAGACAATCTCCACTGTTATGTCACCTTATGTGACAGTCATATCATATACATTTGTCACTGTGGAGTCCATACTCTGTAGTGTGAAGATGTGATTAGTGTTCCTGCTGCAACTGTCTTCCTTTTACATTTCCTCATGTGTGGTACATTACAGTGTTTCACCTGTCCTCCTTCCCAGTGTCCATCCCTAAAGTTCATCTGTGTGTCCCCATTCAATAAACACACTTCCCATGACTGTTTCTTATAAATGGCAGTCCTTGTACCCTTACAGATCATTGACACAACTTGTATAAACTTCCTGGAATGGGATTCCACAATACTCAGCACTATGTACACTGTCCTGTCCTGTGCTTACAACATGTACATTAATATATAAAAAACCCTGGTGGTCTGTATGGCATTCTGCACAATCTTACTATCCCAATATGCTAGAGTGTACACATACACTGTCCTGTTCTGTCCTGTCCCTGCAACATGATACATTAATATATGAAAACCTCTGGTGGTCCATGTGGCATTCCGTGCAATCCCACTAACCCAGTTTGCTATGCTGTAAATAAGTTCAGTATCTGTGTTGCTTTACATGGCTTTGTAGCCACCACGAAACTCCGCTTGCTTACGTTTGAAGGTGATCCATGACATCAATATTCATTAAGCCCAGCTGCTCACCACACAAACATGTAAACTCCTTATTCCCAGCGATTGTTTTATTAACAAAATTTATTCCCAATACTGACATTTCTTTCATTGTAAATTGTATTCCTCCTATCTTTATACTACCTCCCAAACCTTTACTTTTATCCTTATTTAATGCCATACCTATTCATTTTAAACAATCTACTATGCAAAATATGGCTTTTTTCATCCATAAATTATTTTTAGTTATTCTAGTAATATCATCTTCATATGCCATCACAACTGGAAAATCTACAACTGGTTGAATCACATAGTTTGCATTAGCCATTTTACAAGTCTCTTACTTATTATTAAGTCTAATTTGTTATCATTATTGAAACTGCAGATATGTTTGTTGCCTTTTTAAAGATTGCACAATTATTGTTCTTAAAATGCTTTGTAATAATTTGGAGCTTTTCTACCTGGGCCTCCACAGATTATGGGCTTCTACCTGGTCGGACTTTCCCGGTAATCAAATGTCTCTGCATAAATAAATAAATAAATACACAAATAAATAAACAAACAAATAATTCCTATTTCTTTATTTAACCAGGCATTTATTTGAAATCCTATCTTATTATTGCTATAAATTGTCATATAAACTTCTTTAATTTGGCCACTAAAATGATATGCCTCCATTAATTTCCATAATGTATTATGCTCTGTTAAATCAAAAGCTGTATTATCCCCTACCATAAGTTTTAAATTGTCTCTTCTATTTAAAATATCATTCACAATTTCTCTTACTATCATTATCATTTCTTTTCATCCTTTTCCTTTCATACTATATTTATTTTCTTCCATTATAATTTCCATCTTATTTTCCTATCTTTTTTAATTATCTTCATAAAAATCTTATACTATGCATAATTTAGTACTATTGGTCTCCTATTTTTATATCTAATTTTTTCACCTTTTTCCATATACATTTTAATATTCCGCTACACAGTTCCTTAAAACAAAAACCTTCTTTTAACCATTCATTCATAACTTGTAACAAGTAGTCTTTTTGCCGTTCCAGTAAAGTTGTATACATTTCATATCCTCTTCCATGTGGACTTGCTACTGAATCTGTATTTATCTAACTCATGCATCGTAATCTTTTTTTTTTCAATTTCTTTATTTACTTGATCTGGATTTTTTTTCACTTTCCATATTTTATTACATTCTTTTTTTTTTAGACATTTCTTCCACATAATGAACTGGTGTTTCCATAATTTGTGTTTGTTTGCTTTCTACCTCTCCTTTCTTATTTTTCATTCCTCTCATTATGCTACTATCTTCTTTCATAATCTTATTCAAATATGGTGACACTTCTTTCTTTTTGCCTTGTAATAAGTATTTTTGTTTATATAACAAATTCTTGATCTGTTCATAATTTATTTTGTCTAATTCATTTTCTGTGTCATATTACTCTCTCTCTCTCTCTCTTTCTCATTCTTTTATAGGTTTTATATAGGATTTTTAAATAGCTCTACATATCTTTCTTTTTCTTTCTGATTTCTGGTCTGTCATTAAAAAAACTTTTTTATATTTATTTTTAAATATATTCCACCATTCTGGGCAATTAACATAAAATGCCTTCATAGCAACATGATCTTTTTATAACTGTATGTCTTCTTTTCCTTTTTCATTCCATTCATTTTTCTTTTTTTCTTTTTAGTGCCCTTCCTATTTTTATATGTTGTTTATTTTCATTTATCTCCATCCATATTGCTAAATGGTCCATAAGTCCTGTTACAACTGCTTTCCCTTCTGCTATACTTTTTTCTTCAGATATGATAAAATAATCAATTTCCAATTTAAGAATGCCTCTTCTATATATACATCCAAAATGTTCTAGTCCATATACCAATTTAACAAATTTCATAACTGCTACCATTTTTCTTATATCTTTTCCTTTCTTTTTCTTTTTGCCTCCTAAATCGCAGTTAAAATCACGTTATTATAATATTCATATTCACTACTACATAATCCAACAATTGTTGTAATAAGGTCTCCTTTTCTTTACAAATAAAATAAGCATATAGAGCTATAATTCTATATACTTTTTCTTGCCATCTCAAATTAATAATAATCACTCTTCCTATTCTTTTTAGTGTTACATCTAACATCTTTACTGCTCTTTTACCTAATATTGCTATTCCTGAAGACCATTCATTGTCCAAATTCTGTATTATATTTCCATCCCATCACATCTGATGAAGTCTGTTTAACTGATGAAAATGCTGTGTGGATTATTTCTGCATTTATGTTCCTAAATTCACTTAATAAAGCCTGCTTTCAATTTGAGTGTTGTTGTCAAGCCTTCCTTCAGTGCAAGTTGGTTTGTTATTTGGTAACAACTCAATCTTCTTTCACCTTCGGCATTGACTTGGTGAATAAACTGTTTTAAAATACTACTTCCAAATCCTCTATTTCTCTCTGTTTATCTTCCTGCCAGCTGGCATTCACCCCCACTCCTTCCATTGCCTTTTCCATGTTGCACACCATCCTCAAAGCTGCCACTGTGCTAGAAACAGGATGCACATGTGTATTCATGGCTAGCACTTGCATGATTATTGATCAGCAATGAATAGGGGAAGTTTACTGATGATCTGGTCAAATTCCCCTTACTAGTATAAATGTCATCTTGGGTATCCCCTAAAAAGAGCTAGTCTAGTGGAACTAACCTGGTTATCAAAGGCTAAATAAAAATAAACAGGGTTATCAGTTGTTTATTCAAGACAGTGATATACATGAATTTGCAGTGCAGTGTTTTATAACATATTATAGTTCTAATTATATTTAGATGAGCTTAATGGTTCTTAGTAGGTGTAGAGAAGGCAGTACAAGCATGATTACTGTAAGTTTATAAAAAGGATTGACCCACAGTAATTTAAAATACAGTGGCTTATAGTATTTTGTGAATGCAGTCATAATTATCAGATTAAGTTTGTTAGCTCAATAGCATTACAGTAGTAAAAATTATAATAAATAGCAATTACACAGAGAGTTTTTTTTATGTAATAGATTGGGCATTATTGCAGGTAGAGATTTTTGTCAATATAAACTTTAGTGTCAATAGTACAAAAGTTGTGACCTTATAAATAACAGCATTTCTTGATATTTCATTACATTCATTAATCCTCTTTCTGGATGTTTCTTAGTCACTTCATCAAAGTGATAATCAGTTACACTCTGTTACTGTTAGCTATAAAAATAGCATGTATGGACATTCAGATAATTCAGAAAAGTTTACATTCAGTAAAATTTCAGTAAAATTAAGTGTTGCACTTGTACATTAAAGAAATGCAAAGAGAAACATTATGTCTGCTGTTACAATGTAAGTATGGCAGTTGGT
>NC_056725.1:1300956941-1301084441 GCF_019279795.1 Protopterus annectens
ATGTGAAACTCAGAGAAGAGCATGAATCTAAATGTTATTTTCTTTTTTCACTTTCTCTCTGATTTGTACGACTTTGTATGATCTTGGAACTAGTGTAAATATATATAAAGCTAGACAGATAGATAGATAGATAGATAGATAGATAGATAGATAGATAGATAGATAGATAGATATGTACACACACACACACACACACACGCATATATATATGTATATATATATATATATATATATATATATATATATATATATGTGTGTGTGTGTGTGTGTGTGTATCAAATGTAGAAAGCACAAAAACATTAACAAAAATGATTGATATTTACAGACTGAATGAAAAAAAATCAATAAACACTATTTTATGCAGGGAACCACCTCTCCTGCAACCCCCATAAGCCCTGCTATTTATATCATCTCCAAGATCACACAATAGTGGGAAAAAGAGAAATTTAAAACTACAAAACACAAATGGCCAGCACTCAAAAGTCAGACACAAATCTTTATTTTTTACCATATCAAATCAGTAAAACAGCATACCGGTTTCTGCTGCAAAGCCTTCTTCAGTGCAACATTAGCACGTACCTCCACCCCTATCTTAATATACCCTATCCGAACCTTTATGTGCATTTTTGTCTGTTAAAAGCATTCTCTAGTCTGCTCCTTGATCTGTTTAAAACTTTTATTTAGTGGCTACAGCTAGGAACTGTAATAGTGTGCATTACTATAATTGTTTTTGTTTTATTTAAATTACTAAATTGTAAACTGCTTTTTCATACTGAGACCTGGATTTTCTGTTTGTGGGTGTTCTTTCTATGCTTTTAAAGTGAGGTTTCTGTTGTTCTGCTCAGGTGGCATAATCTTGATAGAGGCCTGTTGTGTAGGCTGGAAGTTTTGTTTGTGTTTCTGGCAGCCATTTTCTGCTGATTGTCTTCATTATTGAGAGTAACAAGGCCTCCTGACCTTCTGTAGTACGAGTGATTGGGTAATAGCAGGGGGCTGAGGAGTAATCTGATCTTCCCAACTCTTCCATTCTTACTGCTATAAAAACCCTGTGTCTTATAAAGGCTCTGCTTGTATTGTCAGGATCTGGATTGCATTGCATAAGTGGAAATTCCTTAAGATTCCAAGAGCAGGCTAAGTTATTTCTTACACTTATTTCACTGAATTGAACTTCTGAAACGCTTATAATTGTGCTGTACAGTTGATCTACTATATTTTTGCACTGTTATAAAGCTTTTTTTATTGTTTCTCTGCATTTATGTACTGTTTTAAACTGTTTTAACATTACTTAACTGTAAACTGCTTTTTTCATACTGAGAGTTGTATTTTCTGTTTGTGATTGCTCTATCCGAACCTTTATGTACATTTTTGTCTGTTAAAAGCATTCTCTAGTCTGCTCCTTGATCTGTTTAAAACTTTCATTTAGTGGCTACAGCTAGGAACTGTAATTTTTTCCCATTTTTAGCACCCACCCACCCTAGTGTTGTGTGTTTTTATACTTGGTGGCTTTGCAGTTGCCCGCCCATACTGTATATTTGATCTGTGACACTCCTCCCAGTCTAGTGTCATTAGTTCACTCAATCTAATAGAGAACATTTGTGAATGCCAACCCACTCAGATTCTTAACGTTGAATTAACTTCTGTTCCAGCTTTCTCCATTTCCACTTTACTGGAAAAAAAATTCTAAGCTTGCTTCCCCCCTTTCCTGTGGCAGGTCAGATACGGATTTGCTGTGTCCAGGACTGTTTGTGAGCTCCTACGACCCCCCCCCCCCATTTAACTGGGGTTAAACTATTCCTGGCGCCATAAAGTCTGTTTTTCAAAATTTCCCTTGTAACTAGCCAGCTTTTTAGTTTTAGCACTCATCTGTTTCTTTGATCTCAGCACTTGTTCAGAACTCATTGTAAGCACTAAATAAGTTACAAATTACTACAGCACTCAACTTTCCTCACTTGTCTAGAGGAAAACAGTTTTTAGTACTTAATAAATAAGCCCCTATTCAGGCATGTCTAAAGGTCAGCTCCCGGTGTTTTCTCCTGTCTACCTGATGAATCTGGGCATCTTGAGACAATGCAGCAATTGCCTCATGTACACAGACAACCCTTTCCTCCTACCACCCAACACTATGACCTGTGAGAGATGCACTTGTATAGCCAAACTGTAACAAAGCTCTCTTTACCAAAGACAGGCCTAGACAGTCAAGAGGAGAAGGTAAACACTTCCACCGCACCACACTCATCACATAGTCCCTCAAAACCTACACCACCAAAACACACACACAGAACCACAAAACACACAGCTACATTCACTGAGGCTCTCTGTACTAATCTGCCCAAACAACAGAGACCTCCAAAGCAGAAATGCAAGCAACCTCCACCCCCCCCAACACAACCCAAATGACACATAGTCCACATACACAGTGTGCCACTCAACTACAGCCCATAAGGCATAACGTACCCAACACTCTAGTCATTGGTGACTCTATAGTCAGGCACACTGATGTTCCACTCACCAGGCTAAACAAGGAAAAAGTTACTGTCAGCTGCCTGTCAGGTGCCAGGATCTGCCACATAACGCAAGCACTCAGGTCACTCCACAACAAGTACAAATATGACTCTGTCATTGTCCATGTTGGTGTGAATGACCTGAGATATACCTCCCTGGACTACATGAAAAGAGACATGGAGGAGCTCTCTGATCTTGTAGCCCAGGCCGGTATGACCCTAGCCCTGAGTAGCATCCTGCCATCACCCAGAATGACACCACAGTACAAGGACAAAATGATTGACTTTAACAATTGGCTAAGCTTCTGGTGTCATTCTAAGGGAATCCAGTATCTGTCTGCCTGGGATGACATGATCGACAGACCACGCTGCTTTGCCAGAGATGGCCTGCACCAGTCGCCCTTGGGATTCCGGATACTGGCAAAGGCTCTTGCCACCCCTATAGTGCCTTTTTTAGGCAAGGTTCAAATGACAAATTCACCACCATAACAGGTACACGCTAGCAAAATCTGGGGGTAATGCTACTCAATGCTAGAAGTCTAAACCTCAAAATGCACTCACTCGAGGCACTCCTTAAAATGGAGAACATTGACATCTGTGCAGTGACAGAGACCTGGTTCAAAGCTCCAGAGAGCACCCCTGCATTACCAGGCTATAATTCATACCACACCTTTCGGCCACCAAACTTGGACCGAAACACTAAAGGTGGAGGCGTGTCCATATTCATTAAGGATATCCACACCTCCAAGCTAGTTACTCAGCATAATGCATCCAAAATTATCCAAGTTCAACTAACTCTGGGCAAAACTGCAATCCAGATTGTAGCTTGCTACAGACCCCCCCACCATGCTCCAGGATTCCCACTCCTCTTTTCTTGATACACTGGAAAATATTAAGGTACAACCCAACACTCTAATAATGGGTGATTTCAACTACCCTACCATTAACTGGGAAAACTACTCATGTACCAATTCTTTTGCTCAACATTTTCTGGAAATCATCAATTCCAATGCTTTGGATCAATTTATCCACACCCCCACCAGAGGCAGCAATATCCTAGACCTGGTCATCACCAGCATGGGTTCCACACCAGAGGTCAGCTCCTCATTGGTCAGATCCGACCACAAGCTAATCACCCTAGACATCCACATCCTGCTCCCACCCCCCTTTAGGAAAACAACCGTAAAAAAATTCTCCAAAGCCAACTTCACGCTTCTTAAGACAGAACTGGCAAACTTCATGACACCCATGCAGATGGACAATAGAGGTACGACTGCTGAATCCTACACAAATGCACTTTATAAGCACTTACACGAGTGCATGGATCGTGCTATCCCTAACAGAACCAAGATGCTATCCTCCAAAAAAAGGAAGCCAATCTGGTGGTCTTCTGCCATAAACAAACACTGCAACAGAAGAAAGAAACTGTTGCAAAAAAGAGTAAAATCCCACAAGTGGAGGAACTCCCTGGTCAGCCTCAGTAAGAAGCTGAGATCCCTCGTAAAATCCTCCAAAGCTAGTTATGAAAACAAAATCGCCATTGACTCTGAAGACAACCACAAAGCATTCTATAGCTATGTCAAGAATCTCAATGGCAACACTCAGATCTGCTCTGAGTTACAGCACAATCATACTAAATATACAGAACCAACTGATATTGCCAACATCCTGGCAGATAGGTTCAGTGCTAACTTTACCCCCCTCTCACCCCTAAAGGGCCCATCTTTATAACGGAAGAATGCAAAGTTCCTGTAATCACGGCTGCACAGGTAAAAACGTCACTCTCCAAAGTCAAGAACACAGCATCCATGGGACCTGACAACATCCCAGGCTGCCTTCTACATGAACTACAGAATGAACTGGCACCCCACCTAAGTACCATGTTCAATCATAGCCTCACCTCAGGCTTTGTGCCCATTGAATGGCACACCGTGACAGTTATCCCACTCCAAAAAGGGGGGGCCACAACAGACCCCGGGAACTACCGCCCCATTAGCCTGACGAGCCTCGTCTGCAAGGCCATGGAACGTATCATCATGGAACTCATAAACAAAGACATTGGAGATCTCCAAACCCTGGACCCCACACAGTTTGGGTTTGTAAAAGGCAGATCATGTCTCCTAAACCTGATAGACTTCTTTGAAGTAGTCACCAAGGCCATGGATGAGGGTAAGGTAGTTCACACAGCCTATCTAGATCTCGCCAAGGTGTTCGACACCATCCCCCACTCTGGAATTATAGATAAACTCACTAAACTAGGTATAAATCCCTATGTCACAAGATGGGTTGCCAACTGGCTTACTGAAAGAACCCACACTGTGAAAGTAGCATACTCCAAATCAGACTTCAAACCAGTGACAAGTGGAGTACCACAGGGTTCAGTCCTGGGTCCACTCCTGTTTGGTATCTACTTCTCTGAAATACAGGCTAACACAGAAGGTCTTTGGCTAACTAAATTTGCAGATGACTGCAAACTAGGAGCCATAATTGAAACTCCTAACGATGTGGACATCCTACAATAGGGCCTCACTGAGACAGATGCCTGGTGTCAAAGACATGGTCTCAAGCTCAATGCCAAAAAGTGCATTGTCATCCCCTTTGGTAAAAATTCTGTACCCATGAACTACCACATAGGCGGTAGTCTACTTAACACTGAAAGTGTGAGAAGAGACCTTGGGATACAGGTGGACAGTAGTCTCTCCTTTGATAATTACATCGCCAAAGTGGTCAGGAAATCCTTCTACATGGCACACCTCATCACAAAAGGTTTCTCATCCAGAAAAAAAAGAGGTCATTGTTCCCCTCTACTCATCACTCATTAGACCCATTATAGAGTACAATGCCCCTTTTGGTATGTACCTCACAAGACATCTACAACAACTGGAAAGGCCGCAAAAATACCTCACAAAGAGGATTACTGGCCTCAAACAGATGCCTTACGCAGACTGTCTCAAAAAACTCCAGCTTTACTCCATCGCATATCGCCTACTCAGAGGCGATCTCTGCCTAACATATAAAGGTATGTCAAACCCAGAGCTGTTGGACATGCTCCGCTTAAAGAAATCCCAATCCTCCGAGCTACATGCTCTAGGGACCTAAACCTTGTCACCACAATAAACAGAAGATGCTGGAGGGATAGATTCCTGTCCCAGGGACTTCCCATACCCTGGAACAGACTACCTATCTATGTCAAACAGAGCTCCTCATTAGCACTCTTCAAGAAAAATCTTGATGATTGGATGGGTAATAGGAAATTCACCCCGGGGATCACTTCTGTGGTTCTGCTTGACAGGGGCACAGGAAAATAATTTTCTTGGGTGGCGAAAGCCAGGGTACATTTTTGGCTAGGCTTGCATAGGCCCTAGGGCCAATAGCCTAGTACCTACCTATGAACCTATGAACACGGTTCCCATTCAGAAGCCTGAAACATCATAAGCCTGAAAATCAAAATCCTGAAACCAAAAGCCTGAAAATTCAGAATCCTGAAAACTCAAAATCCTGAAAGCCCAAAATCCTGAAAGCCCAAAATCCTGAAACTCAAAATCCTGAAAACACAAAATAGACATACTGATGTCATTGTGGCTTTGCTATTGTTAGCCCTGTGGTGTTAGGTCATGCATTGGGGTCAGGTAAGTGTGCAATTGGTTTTATGTTAGGGTTAGGGGCGGTTTAAGTGAGTTAGGGTTAGGGCGCAGGTTAGGCATGTATGCAATAGTGACAAATATTGGGGTTAGTGGCGGTTTAAGTGAGTTAGGGTTAGGGCGCGGGTCAGGTGAGTGTGCGATAGTGACGCACCTTAGGGTTAGGGTTAGGGTCAGGGTCAGTTGGTAGATATTAGTGTCTTTATAGTGACATATTAGCATTGTTTGTGTTTTCAGGATTTTGAGTTTCAGGATTTTGGGCTTTCAGGATTTTGGGCTTTCAGGATTTTGAGTTTTCAGGATTCTGAATTTTCAGGCTTTTGGTTTCAGGATTTTGATTTTTAGGCTTATGATGTTTCAGGCTTCTGAATGGGAACCATGAACACATACTATTGGTTAATCAAAGATGTTCATTAAGGCCTGGAGAAAAAAGTGCTCCCAACTGAATAATCCATTTTTTCTCTTTCTTGTCTAAAATGTCATGCCAACCTGATCTGTCTTTATTACTAAACATTATCCTACCTATAATTATAAGCCTAAAACTAGCTGTTGGATGTCTGATGGTATGTTTGTATAAGACATTAGATTGATGAATGCATCTGACATCATTAAGGTGTTCAGAAATGCATAACTTGAAAGGACGTGAAGTCTTCCCTACATAATAAGCCTGACAAGTGCATAAAGCCAAATAAATAATCTAGTCTGATTCACAGTCCCCATACACCTTAATATTATAAGCCCGCAAAGTATTATGAGGTGTAAATTGCTGTGTATTACATACAAATTTACAAAAACTGCAATGATTAGAAAGCTGACATCCCACCAAACATTTTCCACACAATGTAGTCTGATGAGCCCCAGTAATACGGTCAAACAATTTCTTGTGATGATTAAACTAACTGCCCAAAGTTCTACCCCTCCTATAAGAGAAAAAACATTTTGAAGGTATCAAATCCCTCAATTAGTCATCAGACAGGTGAATCCCCAATATTTATGTATTAGCTCAATCAAGACATACGTATATGATACTGTTCAGCTATGGGAATGATTGGTGACATCAACAGCTTGATTTCTTATGTCTGTATTCAACATGCAGTATGTTAATGCTGTGCCTATAGCCTTTTCAATAAGTATTAGATTTTCCCTGCAGTTATAGAAGCTGGTCGTTACATTTTATAATAATTCCCTACATGGAGAAGGATCTTGGATTTTGCCTGCCTATTTTAACCTGTTATTTTAGCATGAAACAGGCTTACATTGTCATGACAGCATTCCTTCCAGCAGTGGATTAGTTTTTTGGCTATAACAACTGCCCGTACTCTTCTGTGCTGGCATGTAGTATGTTTTTGTTGTACTTGCCTATCTTCAGTATATGGCATGTTCAGCCTTAGAAGAGAACATTTTTTTAAATTGCCCAGGGTGAGTCCAGATATGGATTTTATATACTGACTGGTAAATTTACTGGCTGTGACTGTATATTTTCGGTGTGTACTCCTTTGATTAACATTGGAAACAAACCAGCATTATTGGACTGTTTGTTTTTATTTTACCAGGCTGAGGAGGTTTCCAATACATTTTTGATTGTTTGACCTCAATTTTTGTTGAATTTATGTTGAAGTTGTATTTTGTGATACTATTTAATTGAAAATTGGAATTGTTAACATATTATAATATACCTAAATAATATACTTTGATATTCTCAGCATGCAGTATATTGATAGAACTGTTTGGCTTTTATAGTTTTGAGTAGTTTATTTAATATTTGTTTTTCTGCTGAGCTGGTTTTTGTATTATATATTTTTTTGCTGTTGTATTTATATGTTTATTTTTACTACAGCTGAGTTGACATTATCTACTGAAATTGATTTTGAGTCAGTAGATTCATTATAGAGTAGATGATATTGACTACAATGGATTTAATCCAATTATTAGAAGAGTTAGCAGCAGACAACAACGTGAGTTTATTTGTTAACGTTTTTAACCCAAATAATGGGGACACTAGGGCAGCAACCTCTTCCTGTATTGCTACAGTTGGCCAATTATTTATGGCTATGAAGGATTTAAGAACCAATGTGTGGCATCAGGACCTGTTTAAAGCATGTAGCACTAAGCATTTAGTAAACGAAAAACCACCACAAACCAAGAAGGATAGCCTCATTCCGTTAGATGCACTCCGTTTAATGCACTCCATTAAAAGCACAAGAACCACATTAACGCTGACAACATGTGATAAAACGTTTTTGTCGTGAACTTCATCAGATAAAACAAGTGTATCACACACATCCCCCTTGTATATATACACACATAAATTACTTAATGATCCAATAAAAAGACTTAATTAATTAAGAACACATTAACATCTCCATTCTTAAAATTAAATGTGAAAAACATAGCACTAAGCATTTAGTACCTAAGGTTTACAAATACAGCTACAGCTATATGTAAAGGCTCCTGATGAGAAACTGATTTCAGAATGGCAAGAAGCTTTACAGGTGACTTCTGTGTTATTTGTTAAAGTATTACAATCCTTTTATGAGAGGAAAACACTTGAGTTGGTGTCCCAGGTGGGTCAACTTTGTGATAAAATTAAGTCACATGAGCGTGACCCCTTATATCAGGAACAGTTTGTACAGCTGACCACAGATTTAATTGGGTTAGAAAAACTGTTAAAATTATGCATGCTCAAAAATTCCCTAGGGATTCTTGGGATTACCAACATGGCAAACAACTTAACATTCATAAAACTGTCAAGTTTTCTGATATAAACCACAGCCCTAGCCACAGGTCAAAGGAAAGAGGAAAATGCCAATTCTTAAGAAAGATGGGGGTACTTCTGGTACATCTGGAGAGGATTTGTCCTCCACCACAGATACTGAATTTGAAACACCATTGACTTCCCCTCTGCTAAAAAAAAATGATAATTTCCCTTTATGCATCACAGATGGAGTGGACACAAGCACCATAAGCACAGTATCCACTCTAGAAATGTTGTTACATCTGATGACATCACAGTAGATGATTGTAATGTTAGTAATATTTCTTCTTTTCCTCTATCCTCTATTGAAATTGAGTTTGCTTAATAAAGGTCTTGGTTTTGTGCCCAGTTATTTGGTGTCTGAGGATGTTTGTGCCCAAGATATAATCGCATTCTGTAGATTGTTGAATTTAAGGGTATTTTTTCATAATAAATCAACTAATCAGGAATGTGATCACCATGGTTTTCATTTTAAACCATCTACATTTGTATCACCACCTAATAAGAGTGTTGCAGTCTTTCAACAGCAAGTTTGAGGGACTTGCATTTTATGCATGGGTCTTGTTCTAATATTTCATGTAATAACTTATCCTCTGTACATAGACACATGTTAAATCTTTCTAAGAATAAACAACTGGTTGTCAGTCCAGCAGACAAAGGGGGTGCGATAGTAGTATGGGATTGGGCCATGTATGTGGCAGAGGCTCATAGACAATTATTAGATAAATGATTTTATCAGAGGATGGTTTTGGTCCATACTCTAGTATTCAAATCTGATATTGATTGTTTTTTGGAGCTTGCTGTGAATGAGGGTATTATTGCAAATGAAATATAAATTACAAAGAACTCTTTTAGGGTAAGGTACCTGCTGGGCCCAGAAAAAGTCAAAATATCAAATATGAAGGTGCAGGTACTCCACAATGATCGAAGCCAACCAGTCTCAAATGTAGTAAAAAAAACTCCTTTATTTGTTAGAAACAGTAAGTGCTTTCATGTCTACAAGGGACGCTTCATCAGACTTAAATAAAAACAGTTCATTTAGAGTATTTAAATACACAGCACTTAACTTTGTCAACCAATGATAAAACATTCATCATCATAATTAATTCATAAACCAATAGAAAAGCAAAATACTTTCATTGTCATGAATAGTTAAAAAAGAGAGCAAACAATCATTAAAACACTCTATTGATCATCATATCCAAACTTAAAACTAAAACAAAATAAAAGGACATCAATGTTTCAAGGCATGGTCAAGTAGAAAGGGTTTTAAACTAATGTTAATGGAGCTAGTACTGGAGAATAATGTTTTTTTATATGACAATAAGTATTACTTACTAATCATGGGGGTTGCCATGGGCACGTCATGTGCCAACTCATATGCTAATTTGGTATTAGCTTATTGGGAATCCACATATATCTTGACACATGAGTTGTACCCTAAGCATATTAAATATTATAAATGTTTTGTAGACGACCTTTTTCTTATTTGGAGTGGTGATTCAGCAACTTTAGATGATTTTTTAGTTTATATTAATAATACTACTACATTTTTGAGATTGACGGGGGAGAGATCATGTGACCAGATGCATTTTTTAGATGTTACCCTTAAAAAACGGAATGGAAGACTAGATACTGAAATATACAGGAAACCATGTAGGAGGAATGCCTTTTTACATCGTGATAGTATGCATCCACCTCATGTACACAAGAATATTGTAAAGAATCAAGCTATACGATGCTCCCGTTTAGTAAGTGATAATTTGACATTTGAGGCAACATTAGTAGGTTTACATAAGGATCTGAGCTCTAGAGGCTATCGAGAAGTAGATTTATCAGTTTTACAACAAGTGGAAAGTAAGGGTACGGCTTTACCATACATTCAGAGGAATGGAGGGGGGGTGTACCAAACAAGAGAGATCAGTTAATAATAATAAGAGGATGGTCATTACTTACACCAATAAGAATAGGAGTATAACAGATGTTATTAAGAAGAAATGGGGCATTTTACAGATAGACGATAGACTCAGAACGTTAGTAGGTCCACATCCTAGTTTTTGTTACAGGAACACTAGGTCCCTGAAGAGTATGTTATGTTATGAGAGACGAGTGGATGACAACCTACTATCCACAAGGAAAGGCACGTTTCCTTGCCAGAATTGCAATCAATGTGTCTTTATATCGTGTAAGAGTAGTTTTAAACATCCAGATACGAATGTAGTCTATAAGTTTGATCACTATTCAGATTGTAGAACACGTAATCTAGTGTATCTTGCTGTTTGTTGTAGATGTAATGGATTTTATGTAGGCAAGACCAATAGGACTCTCAGGGAGAGAATTAGAGAACATTTATATGCCATCAATAGGGAGAATGAGACAAATGCCTTAGCCAAACACATCTTGTCACAAGGTACCACACATACTTTTGAGTTTTTAGCTTTAGAATTGATACATACCACCATGAGGCTAGGGAATACTAGCAATTTTACTGAGAAGGAAGAAAGTAGGTGGATTATCAGATTGCAAGCTGATATAGGACACGGTCTTAATGACAGGGTTAGTTTAAAACCCTTTCTACTTGACCGTGCCTTGAAACATTGATGTCCTTTTATTTTGTTTTAGTTTTAAATTTGGATTTGATAATCAATAGAATGTTTTAATGATTGTTTGCTCTCTTTTTTAACTATTCATGACAATGAAAGTATTTTGCTTTTCTATTGGTTTATGAATTAATTATGATGATGAATGTTTTATCATTGGTTGACAAAGTTAAGTGCTGTGTATTTAAATACTCTAAATGAACTGTTTTTATTTAAGTTTGATGAAGCGTCCCTTGTAGACGTGAAAGCGCTTACTGTTTTGAACAAATAAAGGAGTTTTTTTACTACATTTGAGACTGGTTGGCTTTGATCGTTGTGGAGTACCTGCACCTTCATATTTGATATTATTGCAAATGAAACTAAGTTTCAACTGTTCTGAAAAAGTTCAGAATTAAATAGAACAAAAGTGCTTAACTTTATTTGCTCTGGTCAAGTGTCTTTTTTAGTGTTTCGGTGATTCTTATTGTGTGCCGCTTAGTGTTTTCTAAGTTTCAACTGATAGTTAAAGACCCCCAGAAACAGTATTCTTACGTTACCCAAAACCCATAAGAATTTAAATCAACCTCCTGGAAGACCAATAGTATCTGGGTGGGGTTTCCCTACAGAATCCCTATCTGTTTTTCTTACTCAACATTTGAAACCTTTGTTGGTCCATGTGAGAGCCTGGATACAGGATACTACTGAGTTATTAGGGAGACACAGCTGAAGCCAAGGTGATATGTCTGCACCTTGGACATATCAGCCTTATATGCCAACATACCTAATTGGGCAAGTTTGCTGGCCTTGGAATACTGGTTGAACCATATTCCTTTATATAGCGCAGGATTTAACACCTTCTTATTATGCCCTACCAAATATGTGTTAACTAAAAATGTTTTTTTCTTTCAAAGAAGAGTGTTATTTACAACTTAAGGGTACTGCTTTGGGGGCATATTTTGCCCCATCTATGCAGATCTATTTATGGGCTACATTGAAGCAAAAATTATATACGATCCTATGCACAATCTTTATTTGGAATCCATGGATATCTGGCACCATTACCTTGATGATTGTTGGTTATTTGGCAATCTGATGAGAAATATTTACAAGAATTTGTTACCTATTTAAAAGAAAAAAGTGGGGTATCCAATTTACGCTTAACTTCAGCACCTAACAAATAACTTTTTTGGATGTTGATATCCATTTATAGCAGGATGGGACCTTAAGTATGCAAATACATTGAAAACATCCTCAGGTCAATACTTTGCTACAGGCCAACAGTTGTCACCCCCGACATATTGTTAAGAACATTCCTAAGGCCCAATTTATGAGGCTCTGTAGAATTTGTTCTTTGGATGAATTATTTACCTTGCATGATCAATAGTTTGCTACCAGATTCTGTAATAGAGGGTACAAATATCAGGATATTATAAAATCTAGTAATTATGCTAGCAGTTTGGCTAGAATGGCATTATTGCAATACAAAATCAGACGGGTAGTTTCAGGTACTCTGCTTAGACGGGTTATTAGGTATGGTAGTAATACTTCTGTTTTGATTGAGCTAATACATAAATATTGGGGGATTCGCCTGTCTGATGACTCTTTGAAGGATATGATACCTTCAAAATGCCTTTGCTCTTATAGGAGAGGTAGGAATTTGGGCACTTGGTTTAATCATCACAAGAAATTGTTTGACCATACTATTGGGGCTCATCAGACTACATTGCATTTGATGGTGGGATGTCAGCCTTGTAATCATTGCAGTTTTTGTAAATTTGTATGTAATACACAGCAATTTACTTTTCATAATACTTTGCAGGTCTATAATATTACAGTGTATGGGGACTGTGAATCGGACTGGAGTATTTATTTGGCTTTATGCACTTGTCGGGCTTTTTATGTAGGGCATACTTCACATCCATTCAAGTTATGCATTTCTGAACACCTTAATGATGTCAGATGCACTCGTCAGTCTAATGCCATATGCAAACATACCATCAAACATCCAACAGCTAGTTTTAGGTTTATAATTATAAATAGGATAATGTTTAGTGATAAAGATAGATCAGATTGGCATGGCATTTTAGACAAAAAAAAGAGAAAAAAATGGATTATTTAATTAACAGCACTGTTTTTCTCCAGACTTTAATGAAGATCTTTGATTAACCAATAGTATGTGTTCAGAGGGCATATTAAGATAGGAGTAGAGATACATGTTAATGTTGCACTGAAGAAGACTTTGTAGCCAAAACAAGTATGCTGTTGTTCCTGATTTTATATGGTATAAAATAAAGACTTGTGGCTGACTTTTGAGTACTGGCCTTTTGTGTTTTGTAGTTTTACATTTCTCTGTTGGCCATGCACCTGTTCTGTACTTGCGTGACATTCAAGTTACTGGAAATAGGAAATTCACAGACCTTTTTGTACTGTGATCTCACACACAGAACAGTAGCCAGGATGTAAATCAAAAAAAAATTCTTTTGAGCAGTCACTGATTTATAATGCAACTATATATATATATATATATATATATATATATATATATATATATATATATATATATATATATATATATATATATACATATACATATATATATATATGTATATATAGCTATGGTAGTGTTGTTTAATATTTTTGAATGCCCCTATTATCAATGAACAGGAGAGGCAGTAGGAATAACAGGAGTGAATTTATTTTATTCATTGAAGGCATTAACCCTGGTGCTAGCTATGGGCTATTTTATGGATTAAACTGCTTTCTTATTCCCAGCGGTCAGTGTTTATTTATTAAGTGTATCATAGTTGACAAAGGTCATATGGAAGATCTTGAAAGGGAAAATCTATGGCTGGGATGGGCTTACTACAAACTGCATACTTGTGTGCAAGACTTTTTACTATGTTTGCTACTTAGCTACTACCAAGATATATTTCTGTTAGGTAAGACGCCATTCTTCTCTAAACATGCATCAATGTTCTCTAAATATTAAAGTTAATTAATATTAAAATTAAATATTAAAATATTGAATAACATTCTACTGTTTATTTATATTTGTTTTCCAGGTTAGAGCACTGATCTCCTTTACAAGACTAAGCTCAGGAGTAGTGCCTGGAAAAGCCACTTAGTCAGAGTTACGCAATTAGGTAATGGAAGCTGAGGGAATCAAACCTTGAACCACTGGACCACAGGAAACAGCTCATTAACAGCTCCTTAATCTTCTAAGCCAACTTCTAGACTATCAGACAACTTCCAGAGCTGTCATAAATGATAGAATTCATAAATCTCAGCAGATCTGGTACAGACATGTTAGAATGCTAATGAGGCATTCCCAAGTCTTCAGTACAGTATTCAGAACTCTCCATCACTTGGGATTGCCATTGGCAGTAAAAAGACATGTTTTAAGACCTACTCTTCAGTGCACTTTACTATGGAAAATTATTGGTTCCTAACCCTTGTGAGCTAAGTGTATACAAGTCATGTATCAAGATCTGCATTAACAATTCCATCTCCTCTCCTTTTAATTTAGAAATAGGGACAACACAGCAGTGATACCTGCATCAGTTAACTTTATTAATAACGCAGCCACTAATATTGAAGGTTTGGAGTACCAGTGAGACACAAGGGGGAATAAAAACGTTTTGTTTAGAATCAATCTTTTTGCTGTTGCCTGACTAATATTCATATTAATCCATTCTGCTGCAGTTTCATTTATAGAAAATATAATTGAATATAGTACTCCTTTTGTCTAAACATATGACCCAGTTCAAAAGACAACAATATTTTTTCAGTAAAAGAATCAAGGGCATGTTTTCTTTGTACTACACACAACATGTTAAGGCACGTTCTGTCATTTCTGTTTCCTACAGACTCTTGCGAGTGACCCCAACCTTGCCTACAAAGTCTTGATGGATCCAATATTATGTGACCTCTTACACATCCATAAAACAAACCACATCTTAAACTATCCCTTCAAAGGAAATACATTTCTACTACAGCATAAATAGGACATTCTGCTGAGATAGATATCCCTTTCAAAGAATCACTCTTTTAAGGAACAGACTTGTCTTAGATATAAAGCAAAGTAGCTCTCTAACCGTCTTTATGTACAGTGTGGCTAAATAGATGGTAAGCCATACAGTCACTCCAGGTAGGACCCTCATTGAAAGGGGATGAAGTTATACATGTCACAGGATGGTAACAAACTGGGATCTGGAGGCTAGGCAACAAATGACCTACCTGATCATCAGCCTTTTATAATCATATGAACCTATAAGAAATTTATGGTCCTTATCAAAGGCATTTCTGTCAAGGTAGAATCAATTACATTTAGAAAACTGGTAATCCACAAAGGCGCAATACAAACTACAAGACCAAAAAACACCAACACTGCCCACAGGTACCAATAAAGGCTATCCCTCCATCAATATCTTCTGTTCAGAAGAATATACTCCAAATACTTTCCACTCCAAGTAATTTCTGCAAGCAGGCTCCACAAATATTTTGGTATTTAATTCAAGTTTTAATAAAACAAAAACACAAAAAGCAGATTAAGCGCTTTCATCTCCACTCGGGAGACTTCATCAGAATCATCTGCCACATAATGCTTACACTTGTTATGCTAGTTGATTTCACTCCATTGGTCATTGATTAATTAGTTCAAAAATATATCCCATTGATTTAACCCTTCATAGGTCAGTTGTATAATATAACATTACAATCACAACAAGAATAAATGTCAATGTAAAATATATATATATATATATATATATATATATATATATATATATATATATATATATATATATATATATATAAATATATATATATATATACACACACACACACACACACACACACATGTATAAAAAGTTAATTAAAAACAAAACTAAATCATGAACCACTGTAAAAAGTATATTGTGCTGTATTATACCAAATAAATCATACTTCATAAACGCAGACCAAGAACATGTATAATCATAAAACCTAACAGTTTGAAAAATAAAACCTGACAGTATAAAAAATGGTGTTGGTATAGTACCCCTCCTTTTAGTACAGCTAAAGAACCACCAATTCCCTGAGGAAAAACATGTTACACCACATTTAAAAGTTAATACGTAAATGTCATACATGTACAAAAATATATATGAAAAAAATATATTTTATACATTATGCAGGTATATTTAGATAAAATATTTCAAATATCTACATAAATAATTTAATTGTATAAATAATTAAAATCATGTATACAATACAAAATTATTGAAAGAAATATTAATGAAATATTAAATATCAAATGTTAAATATCACCAGTTTGATAATAAATATTAGATATTAAACAGCACTGTTAATAAACAAATATTTTTGTACATGTATGACATTTACTTATTAACTTTTAAATGTGGTGCAACATGTTTTTCCTCAGGGAATTGGTGGTTCTTTAGCTGTACTAAAAGGATGGGTACTATACCAACACCATTTTTTATACTGTCAGGTTTTATTTTTATACTGGTAGGTTTTATGTTTATACATGTTCTTGGTCTGCATTTATGAAGTATGATTTATTTGGTATAATACAACACAATATACTTTTTACAGTGGTTCATGATTTAGTTTTTAGTTTTTAATTAACTTTTTATACACTTGCGTATATGTATATATATATATATATATATATATATATATATATATATATATATATATATTTTACATTGACATTTATTCTTGTTATGATTGTAATGTTATATTATACAACTGATCTATGAAGGGTTAAATCAGTGGGATATATTTTTTAACTAATTGGTTGATCAATGGAGTGAACTCAACTAGTATAACAAGTGTAAGCTTTATGTGGCAGATGATCCTGTTGAAGTCTCCCGAGTGGAGATAAAAGCGTTTAATCTGCTGATTGTGTTTTTGTTTCATTAAAACTTGAATTAAATACCAAAATATTCGAGGAGCCTGCTTGTGGAAATTTTTTGGAGTAGAAACTATTTGGAGTATATTCTTCTGAAGAGAAGATATTGATGGAGGGACAGCCTTTATTGGTACCCATGGGCAGTGTTGGTGTTTTTGGACATTTCGAAAACTAATAAAGAAATTTGTCATTTATTTTCACTTATGAGTTCATCTTAAGCTATTTCAGTTGTAGAGAATTTTAGCCTTTGGCATGTTGTTTTTCTAAAATAGTATATGTTTTTCTTTTAGATTTATAGGCAGGTCAAGCATAGTTTTAAGAACTAGAGAAGAAGTTGTGGACCATAATTTAAAATGTGTTGAAATAGTTTACTTCAGAGGGGAAGAGGTCAATGTGGGATAAGGTGGTTCCCCCAACAGGAAATGATGGTTTAGGATGACCTCATTTGAAGATATACTTTAAAGCAGCACTGATAAGGCTGGAACTGCACAATTAAGGTTCATATACATGACAAACGAAGACGGTTATAAACCAAACTGCAAAAAGGATGGTGATGAAATAGAGGTGGGCATTTCAACACATAGGGAGTGAGTCAGATTTTGGATACATATCCTTAAAGAGAATAATAACAACCATATAAAGTATTATTGTCATACAGTAACAGAAAGTATTCTAATAACTAATCCAACATGGCAATGGAGAAAGGACACTTTACCTGGGGAAATGACTGTCAATAGGGATAAGGAAAACAGGCTTGAGGGGGAGAATTTATTAGAGAAAATTAGCAAAGGAGCCAATGTATTGGGAGGAAATAATTAGAGTAGAAAAGAGCAAGATAAAGTGGCATGAGACCAATCAGAAGTCTGTACTGCTGGTTAAGGACCGCCTACCTTACTAGGGATTGATAATAGAGTATAGGCAAAGAGAAACAGGTGCAGGGGGTGTTCAGTGAAAGATCAGCTCTGGCAGAATTTCTCACACAGTTTCTAAAACAGAGCAAACATTCCTGTTTTCACTACTTCCAGCACTTATGGGACACTCTCAGGGCTGCAAAGATTTCCTCACTGACCTATCCCTTCGCACCTTTTGACAACTAGCTAGATGGTGCTCATGGACCATGAACACAGAGCTGCTACAGGACAGTTCAAAGAGGGTCTTGACCATGATACCCAAGTACGGTGACTAGTGTTGTAGTTTAAGGCCACTGTATCAGTTGTCACCAGCTGAAGACTGGATGCCACATCATGTTTGTTCCTCAAACTGAAACTGAAGCTTGACTCTAGGAAGATGTGTATGTGCAGGAAGCTATTGAGACACAATTGTGAAAGATTTGCTATTTGACGTGCACGCTAGACCTTTTTCTAAACTGAATGCATCACTACTGAGCTTGTTGAGGATCCACCTGTTTCTCACTCATTTATTATACTCAGTGGTCGTTTATGTAGGAGAAGGGATGCAGGGGTTAGTGGGAACAGCAGTCTTAAAAACATTTATTTTATTGCTTTTATTGCATTTTGATTACTGTTGTGATGGTTGCAGATTAACATGGGTTGCTATGATTCTTGTAGTATAGCTATCTATGGCAACCTGCACATTGCCTAACAGAATACACATTACATACTCTCACTGCTGGTGTAGCTATCCATGATGCTCAACCCTAATGTTGAAGAGGACTTTACAGGCTATCTCATCTACTATACACAAAGGGACAACAGATATATATCAAAACCAAATGCAGTATGAAAACTATCCACATAAATTACAGTGCAAAATCAACATGAATACACTATACTGCACCTATCTAATTATGAAAACAACAGAGTCACCTATATCAATGGTCTTTGACAGCTACAGAGGTGGTTTACTATCACCATCAGAACATGGACCAGGCAGGAAACATGTCTGATGACAATGGAGTATAGAGAGTTAACACTATCGTACCTTTGTCTATGAAATTAATAATAGTTAAAACACACGAAGCCCATATGTCTCAAGGTATGATGATTACATGAAATCTAATATATTCAATCAAAAATACAATCAGCAGCATACAAATATACCATAAAACTGATGAAATGTACTGGTTTGCAGTGATGCACTGGCAGTAAGCAGTGGTTCTGCAGCAGTGCAACACAGACAGTTTTTGCTGCCCTACTACCCAGTGGCTTTAGTATTCGCCCACACATCATATACACATGACAGAAACTTGTTGAATGAAGTTAGTCCATATATAACATAAAGCAGCTTTAAAGGCCAAGTCTGTAGTAAAGTTCTGCTAAAAGAATTGTCTGCTCAGCTCACTACCCAGAATATACAATGTGCCTCCCACTCTTCACAACTAACCAAACTTGCCATGATAGTCCTGCTGAAAACAAATGGTTCCCAGTACAACATGTCCTATATGGGAACCCGCTGCCCAATTTCAACATACAGACTCATGAAAAGGAGCACAGTAAGAAAATATTTCTCAGTGCAGCACAGCCTACATCTGAGCCTCTATTCCTGCTGCCAAGGTGCATGCTTCACCCTTATCATGCTGAAAGGAATGTATTTCAGTGCCATATACCCTCTATGTCAGCCATAACTACAGCACACATTCAACACAGAGAGGCACTTGGTACATAATGTCTAGCTCACCACCCCTTTACAAACACATCAAACCAAGAGTACACTAGATTCTCTCAGACATGTGGAACACACAGGCACAAACACCAGCATAAAATATCTTAACAGATGTTAGAACAAAATATTGCATAAGCATATTTGTTATATTATCCAGCAAGTCTTAAAATAAATATCTATCCATTCATTCATCTATCCATTACCAAATCCTCCATCAGATAATTTCTAGAAGTGTATCTGCATTCTACCAAAGCATGCTGTGCATATCATTTAATCAAATACTAACATTTTACTATGCTTTCTATACATAATATGCACACTTGAATCTCCAGTATAGCTATAATCTTTGGTAGCTAATTGTATAAAGTATTTTTAAACTTCATTGGATATAACATATTCCCATTCAGGACTGTTGGCTTCTGGGATCATGACTGGTTTCTAGTTTCTCTAAAGCAGAAAAAGGCTTCTGTTGTTTTGAATTTTAAACCATTTATTTCAGAATTTCAAGAAATAAAATGAGTTATAAAATGTTATACACACACAGTCGTATATATTAATTTAAATGACTCAGAAACCATTATGATTCCTATTTAATATGCATGGGATGATCGGTCATAACATGTCATGCATTCATTTTTACTTAAGATTGTACTCCGATGCTGTTTTAATAATTTGCCAGAGAAAACAGTGCTCAAAACGTTATTTATTAGGAGGATGTGCAGCAGACAGCGAATTAGCTGTCTTCTGTTTTCATTTCCCTGAAGTTATATCACAGGATGTATGTTATTATAACTGAACGGTGCTGTTTGTGCCATGAATACTACAGATGGTAAAGCACAAGCTAAAAGACAGATTTTCATTAAGACTGAGGTTGCTACAACAGTCTAAAATGCACCAGATATACAACACTGCCACATGGTTATGCCTCACACAGGACTCACCAACAGTTCAGGAACACTGAATGTACATTTTGAAAATGCACAACTAGAACAGCGAGGGCACTATTTTTCACTATATTTTAAGTGTGGTAGGCATCATTAGATCAATCACAGAGTCTGTACAGCATATAAGGGAAATAAACAACATGGTACAAGCCTTGCTTTTTCTAAAATGAGGTTGACTTTTCAGGGACACAATTAATCAAAGAAATATTGCAGGGAATGTATATATAGCAGGACTCACTGTGTCTCCTCCAGAAAACTGTTTCATGCTGTGTCTATCTCACATATATGTTCCAATCATACATACTGTAGTCACACACACACTGGAACTACCATCATATGTCACATTCATGTGTCAGTTTTATATGCTGTCGTCATGCACACATGGAAACTGGCATCAAAAGTCACATACATGTGCAAGTTACATATACTGCTATTATATGTTAAATGTGTGTCTCAGTCATGCACACTGCAGTCATGTACACACTGGCAGTGCTGTCACATGTCTCATTCATGTGCCAATTACTTATGCTTAATTCATGTGCATATTGAAACTGGTATCATATGTCACATATATGTACCAGTTGCATACACTACACCATGTACACACTGGAACCGAAATCACATGTCAGATACATGTTCCAGTCTCTCACACACACACACACACACACACACACACACAGACACACACGCACATTGTAGTTATGTACACATTGAAATTGATGTCACATGTCACATACATGTGCAAGTTACAAATACTGCTGTAAGGTACATACTAGGACTGCTGTGACATGTCAAATACACGTCTCAGTCATGCACACTGCAGCCATGTACATACTGGGACTATTGTCTCATTTCTCATGCATACATTAGTTACTTTACTACAGTCAGGTATGCATGAGGACCGCTGCTACACATCACATGCTTATCGCAGTCACATTCACTGAAGTCATATACACGTAGGTGCTACTGTCATATGTCTCTTGGATACACCAATCACTTAAACTGCAGTTATATACACAGGAATACTGCTGCACATGATATATCTGTCCTTTGGATGAGACTTTAAACCGAGGTCCCATCTGCTTGAAATGGCAATAGCTCTGATGGATGTAAAAGATTCCACAGCATCTATTGAAATGAACAGGGAAAGTTCCTCAATGCCCTAGCCAAAAGTCTACTTGTAGTAGAAATATCACCTCAGGCCTCCTCTGAAAAGAGGCTACTAACCCAATTGACACTACCCAATCAAGAATGTAGACACAGGGTCTGCTATCAGTAGAAAATACAGCAGCTGTATGGCACAAGGCACCTGCAGCACTAACAATAGTCAATATACACAAGGCACATTGCACTGCAGATCAGCAAATCTCATCAGTCACATCTGGCATGATACAGGATGAGTGACAATTTTAGTGATGAGGAAAATCTGGTGTACTTATGTAAGCTGCAAGAAAATAAGGGTTGAGTGCTTCTAATTGTGAAGAATATCTGAATATAGATCACTGATGGTAGTCAAATGATAAATTAACTTATTAATCAAACAAAGGCAAACTAGAAAAATAAAAAGGCACTAATTATATTACTGTACAGACTGACCACTCATGCGAGGTACACACCTGTAATCAGCACCTTCCATGCTTATATGACAATGCCAGGAAAAGTTACAGGTCTCTTTTAATAGACTTAGGGGTGGAAAAAAATCAGGTGCCACTCTTGCACTATATAATGAGTTTAGCCTTTCCCCTACAAAGATACAGTCATGCAGAGTTTCACCCTCAAGTTTATTAAAGCAGTTAAAAAGGCACTATGCAAATATAATGTAAAATTACAGAATTAGTAAAAAAAATTAAAAATAAAAGGAACAAATACACTAGAAGATTAAATTAAATTAAGTACTGCAAAACATGTTATCAGTTGTCTCAATGGCATAGAAGGATGAAGGCCTGACTGTGACCCAGATGAACTGAATTCAATTTGAAATTCATGTGCTGCAAAAGCTTATGACAGAAGACATGAGTGAGCAATTATACTGCCTCACCCATAGTTTCTGGCAGGGTCATGACCCAGTTTGTTGTTGCATTGTCTGCCGTGGTAACAGTAGTAAAATGTATAGCCTATGGACCAGGGACATATGATTGTCTCCCAAATTCTCATACATGGTACCCTTTCACAGGGCATGTGCAGGAAAGTGCACAGTGTCTTGGAGAGAAAGTCTTACCAAGTGAATGCTCATATCAACTGCAAGAGGAAGGAAGGGTTACATCATTATTAGAAAAAAAAACATAATGGCTGGCTGGATGATGGTCTCCCATGATCAGCTATCATCCTAGGGTAGGCATCATCTTGGGGGAACAATGGAACAAATGCTGAAAGTTACCTGGCACCAGGACTAAAACACACTTTCACACAGACACACACACACACACACACACACACACACACACACACACACACACACACACACACACACACACATACACATACAAATAAGCAGCTCTTAAGAAAATATACAGATAATGCCTGATGTGTCTGCGGTGCCTGCTCTTTTGTATCTCAGAAGTAGGGCCATACTGAGTGAGTTTAACTTTCTTATATGACTATGTGCTCCTCAGAACTGTGACAGCATCACTTTGCATGTTATAGTATCCACTACTGACCTTCAGTGGCTTGGAGTCAACCAGCAGTTTGGAAAACTACTCCAAGGCTAGCATTCAACAGCCACCCTTGCTTGATCTCACCATGTTTTACTTACCATTGTATCACTATTGTTATATAGTACTCATTGTGTGATGCATCTAAACTACTACTATAATGACATGGATAGATCCATATCTATAGCTTCCATACATCAAGCCAATATAAGTGTGAAACATAATGTTTACAACATATCTTGGTATCAAAGACCAAACAGGTCTTTACTGTTTATGTATACAGTACATGGCAGAAGGTATTAGCTCTACTGCTTGCTCACTAATGGATTTACATGGTACATGCATAACCTGATAAGCACTTTTCATTATCTTGTATGCAGGTTGCACATCTGAGTACTGAAGCAGAGATAGATAGTCAATCAAGGTTATGGCCAGAGACTGACATCTCTCTTTTCTAAACTTAATCAGGATCTTGTCAGACTGAGAACAATAAACATAGCCCTGGCACCCAATGCATTTTGTAACAACAATAATACTTATAGATCAAGTTTGCACACTTAGTATAGCATGGATGCCAGGGATAAAATTTATCCTAATAGAATGTGTTTAGGTACATGTTTCAGTGGTTAAACGGGGATGTAGTATTTCTGCTGCTCTATGCAAATGTCATTGACAAAGGAAGAGCAGTCCAGGGGTAGACTGTCAACAAAACCAAATATCCACTAAAGTCACCATAAAGGTTGTCCACAACTGCATGATGGGGGCTAAAGTAATGATGGCATGTACTTCATCAGCACCACCTATGCCTATTTCAGATGAAACATGTTACACTCAGTTGTTATGACACAAACATGTCACATTGTCGTTATCATGTCATGCCAAGTGACCTCCTTCTACTAAGCCTAAATATTAGAAGTATATCCAACAAGGTCCATGAACTCCATGCCACCACAGACTTGTACTCCCCAGATATAGTCATCTTGACAGAAACCTGGCTAAAACCTCACATTACCAGTGAGCAAATCCTCCCTACTGGTTATGGCATACTAAGAGTAGACCGGCTAAACAAGAAAGGAGGCGGTATAGCTATAATATTTAAACAGCATCTAAACATCCAGATCTTAAAATCATCAGCTCCATAAATAGGTAATGAAGAAATAATATATACCAACCTCAAAATAAACCAAAATAAACCCATCAACATAATTGGATGCTACTTTCCACCTGGCCAAAACATCCCTTCACTAGAAAATCTCCTCAGCTGGACTACCCACCATCTCCCCCAAGAAACTATAATTTTAGGTGATTTCAATATTGACTGGCAATCCTGTTCTGGCAACCAGCCAACCCATCATCTAAACCTTCATGGCTTCATCCAACTAGTCCAGTCACCAACCAGGATAAATAAAAACTCCAACAAGCACACTACCCTGGATTGGCTACTAGTCAGTAAGAGCCCCCAGTCATATATAGCAGGCTGCTTTTCGGGTAGCCTCAGTGATCACTCCCCAACATTCCTACTCAAAAACACCTATATCAAGTTAAACCTGTCATCTACCATCAAATACGTAAAAAACTACACTTTAACCCACTAACATTCATCTCATCCCTCAAAGAATGTAACTGGCATCCCCTAAAGTACCTGAGTCTTGATGACACAGTTGAATTTTGTAATACTACCTTCCTGAGCATCCTTAATTACCATGCCCCCATAAGACTTTCCAAACCCAATGCACAACCCTCCCCATGGCTACAGAAAACAACTAAGTCAGAAATGAAAAACAGGGATAAAGCCTGGGAGCACTGGCGCAAAACCAAAACCCCCTCAACTACACAGAAATTCCTAGAACTACGCAATAAAGTCAAAAAGCTAATAAAATAGGACACATTCCAATACTACCAGTCTTCCCTAGACTTCTCCCAACACAACCCCAAACAATTCTGGTCCTCCATAAACTCCATCCTCTACCCAGGTAAAGTCAGTACCCCTCCTCCTAACATCCCTCACTCCTCCGAAAATATTGCTACCTCATTCAACACACACTTCACACAAACCATACTATCACTATACAACACAACCCCCCTCCCCTCCAACTCACACCTTCAACTAGTAATCTCCCCACTGTCTTCTCTTTTTCTCCTGTTCCTACCTCCAACATAAAAAAAACTCTTAACTAAACTTAAGCCCACCAAATTAGCAGCAGACAACCTACCAAGTGAATACCTACAAATTGCAGCTGATTCTCTGGCCTACCCAGTATCCATCTTGACTAACCGATCTCTGTCAGAAAGTTATGTTCCCACACTATGGAAAGTATCACATATAATTCCCCTCCACAAAGCCGGCCCCTCCATAGAACTAACCAATTACCACCCCATAGCTATTCTCTCTCCACTCTCCAAAATACTAGAGAGATGCATTCACTCTCAGGTCTCAGACTACCTCATTACTAACAACCTCCTTTCCAATACTCAGCATGGTTTACAACCAAACCATAGCACCACCACTGCCTTACTGTCATTTACTAACACTATCCTTCAGCATAAAAACAATGGCTATCTCTCCTCTGCTACTTTCCTAGACCTATCTAAAGCATTTGACATGGTCCCATACAAACAACTCATCTCTGTCCTCAATAACCTATCCTTTTCTCAATCAGTCACCAACTGGTTTCAGAGTTACCTGTCTAACCGCCAACAATCCATTGTATGGCAGAATGGCATATCTCAAAAACAATGGACCACGGAGACAAAGAAAAACCAATAAATGTAAAAATATCCGAGCACAGGATCCCAATAAAGGCAGACTCACTTGTTGTTCGTAGTCGAATCAAATTTAATCCACACAGTAAAAACGTTACAAAAGGTTTAGCGCTTTCATTTCCTGACTGGAAACTTCTTGAGAACAACATAATTACGTACAGCTTTCTAATTTATAGTCAAATTAAAATCAATATAAAACATACAATTGGTTCATTCATAAGTTAATTGAATTAATTGAAATACAAATTAAAGTCATAGTGCAAGTGCAGGTTAATAGTGGCCAAGCATAACTGAATTTTCTCAGATCCTTCCATATAATACATCCTGTGCATATATAACATAAAAATACTTAAAACAGTACATCAACCATTACATAAAACAATATGGTCTGAAATTATTGTGATACAATACAATATTCTAACTAATGACTATAGTGAATTTCATATATAATTCTCATATATAATATATACCATGTAAGATGTAATAAATAAAAAAAAATAAAAATAAATCCATTTATTTTTTAAAAATTCCATAATATTTAAATATGTAACATAGTATATTATATAATGGTAATAATATTAAATATGTAACATAGTATATTATATAATGGTAATAATATTAGTAATAAGTATATGTGTATACTTTATGCATTGTATATGTATTTTTTTTATTTTATTTTGTTTTATTTTATTTTATTTTATTTTATTTGCTCTGAGTTTTAAGGCTGGTAACAGCGAAATATGGTCATTCATCCCAGGTGGATTAATTGCATCCACCCATCCACCCGCAGCTGCCAAATTAATTCCCTAAAACACAACTTGTTTTCCCAGTCACCCCCTCTACTGTTCTTAGGTACCATCTCCAAAACCCAAAATTTAAAATTTGTATTTTTACAAACTGTGGTGTGTCTATAAAGTGCATTAGTTTCCTTTCTTCTATTGACATCATACATATGTTCATATATTCTCTGACGAAGATGTCTTTCTGTTTTTCCCACATAATATGCCCAACATGATGTACAGTATGCTAAATAAACTATTCCCTTAGTATAACAAGTATAATGTCCTTTTCCTTTTAGCTTAAGTGGGATGGTTGTTAAGAATAGGTCCCCCTTATTGGCTACGAATGTACATTGTGAGCATCTCCCACAACAAAAGGTTCCCTTTTTAATCATCTGGTCCCCATTCTCATTTCCAGACTTCTCAAAAATATCTTTGAGATTGGAACCCCTTTTAAAACTGTACATCAAACATTTGTCAAATATTTCTAATCTGTTGGGCGTACTCCTGAACATGTCCCATGTTTTGTCAATAGCCTTTTTCATTGTATTGGTACCTATATTATATGTCATGACCAAAAAAGGCGTAGTTTTTTCTGTTTGATGGATCCCATTGTTTGTCTCAGTGTCATCTAATATTGAACCTTGGTTCACATTGTCATATTCGGTATTTAGTAGAGGAATAAATCTTATACCCCATCCCTTTGTCACCTCTTCCTTAATAGAATTTATTAATGTACCAGGGTAGCCTCTCTCTAGAAATAGTTGGTGTACGTATTCCAATTTATTTCTGAAATCAACATAGTCTGAAGTCATCCTTGCTACCCTGACCATTTGTCCTTTAATAATGTTTTTTTTGAATGGCATATCTCCCCAACTACATGTCTCTACAGGGGTTCCCCAAGGATCCATCCTTGGACCCCTACTCTTCTCTATTTTCACCAATAATCTAGCCTCTGCCACCAAACACGGCACACTCATACAATACGCAGATGACTCAACCATCATTTGCTCAGCCCAGTCCATACCCAAACTGCAAAAAGTCACACAGGAAGCCTTTTCCTCTGTTGAAACTTGGTTAGCCGATGCCCAATTAATACTCAACCCAAACAAAACTAAACTACTCATCTTCCAACCCACCAAACATACTCAAAACAATTCTCACTTTAACATCACAGCAAAAGACAATACCACTATAAACCCAACAGAACACACCAAATTGCTAGGAGTGGAAATAAACTCAAATTTGACATTTACGTATCCATGACCATAAAAAAGTCCACAAAAAACTAGGAGCATTATACAGAAATAAGCAAATTCTCACCAAAGCAGCAAAGATTTCAGTAGAAAATTCCCACCTTATCTCCACCCTACTTTATGCCTCTCCAATATATACAAACCTAAGGCAATGCAATCTAAACAAGCTAGAGACCTGCTACAACAAAATCGCCAAATTCACCACAGGGGCATCCTACTGTAGTCACCACTGTCTCTCACTTGCTGAACTGGGCTGGCTTGAACTCCCTCACCTCCTTCAGTGGTATCAACTTACTCTCGCCCACAAACTAGTAAACCATCCACTAAAAGTCCCATCCCTCCAGAATCTACTCCAACCCTATCGCACCACCAGACCACTAAGATCCAGCAATAACAATCACTTACAGGTCACTAAAGCCAATAACTCTGCTGGAGAAGCACCATTCTCTTGTGCCATAGCCAAATTATGGAACTCCCTCCCACCCACAATTACCTCCATACCATCATGCACCCACATCAAAACTTTACTAAAAGTGCACCTAAAAACATGCTGGCTATGCCCTTGCAACTCCCCCTCTAATATCACCGACCCCATCCACCCACTACCTTTCTTTCCACCCCAATAACTACCTTGATTATAGCAAGCTCAGATGCTCATAAGCCTAACTACTTATTATACAGCAGGAACTTCTTTTTGTAACAATTGTTAATGTCTGTTATGTACTTCACAGATGATAAAGATTCTAGTTGTCTACTGATGTACTATGTTCTTCATCTGTAACTATGTTTGTAATTGTTAATTGCTATGTTGATCAAATTGTTAATTGCTATGTAAATCCAATGCAACTACTGTCTGTTTATGTTAACTGAGGAGCTTTTCTCTCCAGGCCTCCGCTGAAAATAGACCTACCTCCTGTCGGACACTCCCGGTCAACAAATGTAAATAAATACATAAATAAATAAATAAATGTATAGGACTCATGACTCGTGACGTGGTGCTTGATGCTGATAAATGTAATATGTTATAACTTCTTGACAGTTTGTCTGATCTGGCATAATCTAGCTGTTGCAACCAGACTTCAGAAGATAGAATCCAGAAAGCCACACTGCAATACACATGATCCATATACTGCCAGGTGTAAGTGGTGAATGACATGCTGATTTTGCACATATAAATCATGAGACCATTGTGCATGACACACTGGCTGTCACGGTGACCACCTCTACTATAGTGACCATGGCAATACTGATTACACGGAAGCTATAGGCTTTTCTATTGTTTATTCTTGTGGATGTGGCACAATCCTCTTCACTACCACCTTTTGCGGCATATGGAGGTTATGGGAAAGGCATTATATTTAGCCTTTAAAGGTCATGAGCTGGTTCATCAACAGTACATTGCACTGTTGATGATATTCTGGTTATCTGACAACTTTGTAAAAAATGATGTCCCATCTACTGTGCAGTTCATATTTTATGCTTCACATTTGGCATGTATGTTTCTCATGTTTATATTTCATTTTACTTTTTGCACAGTAAATTATTTGGCAAGTCAAACAACACTGCTATAACGAGTAATACATTAACAGTTGTTACCTGCTACATTATATACATGTTTAACAATGCTAGTAAAATACTCTCAGAGACATTGTGTGGTCTTTATACAAAATGTGCAGGGAGTTGTGCCTAGTCAACCTTTTCCTCTTCTGCAGCTTATAAAATACATTGATCAATGCATTCCCTGGCCATGTAGCATACATATGTCAATGTACACCACAGGTACAATGTGTGTTGCATAGCCAAGGCCAGGTACACCTGTGTTTACCTCTTTGATAGGTACTGTGCTATATCCAGACACTTGAACTGCCCTTTTAACAGATATGGCTACAATCATGAATGTAAATATGCACAAAAAAACTGTGGGGAGGCTGGATGGGGCCATAGCTACATGTTGGATTTCAGCATCACTTGTGAAGTTGGAGTAAGTTGGTTTGTCTATGTATGCACTCAGTAGAGTTAATCTGGTTAGTGCATGTATGCTCTGAGTAGAGTTAAGTTGGTTAGTGCATATGTGCTACAAGTAGAGTTAAGCTAGTTAGTTATTTGTGCTCTGAGTAGAGTTAAGTTGGTTAGTGTATGTGTGCTATGAGTAGAGTTAAGTTGGTTAGTGTATTAAAGCAGAGTTAAGTTGGTTAATGTATGTATGCTCTAAGAAGGATTAAGTTGGTTAGTGTATGTGTGGTCTGCATTACCTCATCCCATTTGCCATTATTTACTGGTCATTAACATAGCACTTTGTGACAAGCCTTCTTACCTAAAAGATAATTGTGTACTACACATCCTTGGCTGAATACCATATGCAGCCTGCTCAATTACAACATGCAGTCAAAGTGGGCACTCCTAGCAGATTGTATTTTATGCATCAGTCAACTGAGTGGATTGAAAAAATTCTGATTCACATATGCAATTAATTCCTCATGTAATGGGACAACTATAAGTATATGACTACATTTTGTTTTAACAAACATTAGTGGCAAACACATCATCCTTTTAACTGCTTGCATGGTGATACAGATTTACTGGAATAGGAATTTAACCTCTTCACCCAAGAAATGAAATGCACATGAAAGGCCTATTTACAGTATTCTTAATAAAGAGAACTGGGACATGCTTATAGAGTATTACCTGTAGCCTGTGGGAATGGCCTTGCAACTAGTTTTCAAAGTGCAACATCAGCTTTGGAGTTATTGGGCTAGGTCTCCAGCTGGCGTGTGAGGTCTACACAGCACATGTCACAGATGGTGGTCAATCAGGTCCTGTCTACACTGCAGTGCTCATGTAGCTTTTGATGGATCAGCATACTGGAATTTGGTTGTGTGTGGACATGCTGGCATCTCCACAGATGGGATGGGCATGCAACACCAATTCCTATCCTCCATCACTAATATAACAGGCTTCATGCCATTCCATCCATTTTTCCCTTTGGTCACCTGTGCACATAAAATTTAATGAAGTATGCCTCCAGCTTTCAGTAGACTATTAACTAGAAAAATACAATTTTTTTATGAACTGAATGTTCATTATACCTTCATTTCCATTTCTCCTATGACTATGACCACTACCATGTTTCCTTCCTTCACTGTCAAGTAAATCCATGCTGATGTCACATAAATATGTGCCGTTCTTTGTGGCTTAGTTTTAAAAATCACAATTTTTGTGCCACTGCTACACTGACTGGAATGCACAATGGAGGTGAGGGCATTGTAGTCATTTTATTTGATTATTTCATTGGGCCAGATTCCAAAAGAGTTGTTTTCAGTCTGTCCTGATTCCAAAAGACTTGCTGTCAGTGTAAGTGACTTACCTCAATGTAAAGCCTATCTATAAACAAGCTTACACTGAAGGCCAGATTCCAAAACACCTGCTCTCAGGCTGCTCTCATTGTAAGTGGTCACTTACACAGAGAGAAAGTCTTTTAGAATCTGGCACATTTTCTATGAATCTCCTACACAAACATGCAGACACACACACACACACACACACACACACACACACACACACACACACACACACACACACACATACACACACACACACACACACACACACACACACACACACACACGCAAACACACACACACACACACACACACACACACACACACACACACACACACACACACACACACACATGCACACACACACACAAAACCACATAGCATCTGCTGAAATGTGGCCATTTAGAGCACATGAGTGCAACATTTATAGAATGAATGGGTAGCTGTGGAGTTGCCAGATGGCATAAATAAGCCATAAAAAAACAGCACACAACTGCCAGTTATGAAGCTACTAGGCTAGTGGTATTAGTGATACGTTATGATTTCCAATGGAGTGTGTGGGGGTTATTACCTAGTATTTAGAGCAAATGTAGCTGTTTACATGCACACACTGTGGATAGTGACCAGTTGCACTAAATACCGTACAGGCAGAAAAAAATGTGTATAGGCAGATGTTAAACTTTGCTTATTAAAAAAGTTGCTAGAGAAATGTTACTTGACAATGAGCAATCAGTCTGAATAATGTTCATTATTTAACACAAATAAATATAAACATGTGCCTATACAGCAAGACACATTCAAAACAAAATTCAGTTCTGTATAATAATACACATAATTAAAGGTTAAAGCTCTGCTGGATAAATAAATCTGTTCATACTTTACTTTTGTTTCATTTCTTTTACTGAGATATGATAAGAGCACCTTATCATATCTTCAACTTGGAAAGGTCAGTTACATGATTAGTAAAGACTGTGGGAATATTGACTGAATAACAAGCTTAAACTGGTTTCACAAAATCTAAATTGCATTTAATATACCTACTATTTCACAAAGCATATCCACTTCTTCTATGCAGTGTACTGATGGTTTCAAATGGAATGATGTATAATATAATACTTTCACAGTCTCTGAAATATAGGATGCTGTACAGTTGACATTTACACATGCCCCCTACCCCTATGAGCATACATTTTAAATATACATTCTTGTATTTGTTTAGTTCTACTACCATTTTTCCATTTTATAACAGGCATTTCCTTTGCCAGTATGTTTGTACTTAACTTGTGGTGACTATTTAGGGGTAAGATTGTGAAGTAATTAATCTTCAAATAGTGGTATACCCTCTGCATGGTTATAACAGAGACAGTGAGCAAAACAGGACTTTTAAAATGAATTATGTTAATAACAAAGCTTGAATGGCTACTGGGTTTTCCTGTAAACTTTTTATTGGTTAAATAATAAGACATTTGCATTGAAAACATTAATTTGTTTACATAGAAAGGTATACAGTCCTCACCATTAGATAAACACACAGGTGCTTTCACATATAGGACTCCTCAAAGTCATTTTCAGTGTTCTTCCTAAAAAAATCCCGTCCATTCAACATATTTTAATTTTAAAGAAAGCCAAGCTTGTCAGAATATTACAATTAAAAGTAATGAACAGAGTACCACATGCCACGTTACCCACGTAAAAATATTTTCCTATTACAAACATTCAGGTAGAGGAGAAACAATGGAACTGTACATCACACCTTCAACTTTGTTAAAAGGGCAATATTGCAGTAATGCGTTTCCTTTAAAATAATCAAGTACTGTAGTAACACGCATCTTTGAAAATGATTACTATTTATGAGCTGTACTGCATTTATATTGTTTTCAAATTCTGTACAACTGATGTTTGGTGTTGGGACTGCTTTTTTAAATCAAGACATAGATATGTAGCTAAAACGGATACTTTGGCTGCATAATTGCACAGACATTCAAAAAGTTAATCATCCTTTAATATAAAACCTTAACTATGACCTGCTTGAGGGGAAAATGTGGGACTAACATTAAGAACATTAAGGCTATTCAAGGAAACTGAATTTTCTTAAACACGACAGGTTTGATGATGGTAAGCCTACTTAAACAAGTCAAAAAATGCGCTATCGCCACTAAAATAAAGGAATTTAAAATATTTGCACAACAAAAGCACGGTAAACTAGTAATAAAAATGCCCTTCCACACTGCGTTTCTGTGTCTCCGGGGATGAGAAACGGTTGATGTAATTTTCTACTAGTCTAATTGTGATGTGAGGGCTGCATTGGGAGCTCTGGGCACGTATAGCCGGAATGGGGAGGAGGCTGGGATGGGAGAAAGATAGAGAGAAAGCTAGCTTCAGCTACGCCTTTCTCTGAGCTCCTGAAGCCTAGGGAGCAGTGATATATACTCTTGAAGGAAAGAGGGGGCATAAGCAGAAAGTAAGAAAGGACCCATCCCGTTTTGCTCTTTGGAGAGCATAGGAGCTACAGTATTCCAACACGTGAGGAGGACGCAGAAATATTGTTAATAGTAACACTAATAATTCATGAAGGAGCTGTTCGTTTCAGCACTTTTTCCAACATACAGGAGCCGAACAGCACTTTTTATTGTAACTGGTAACGGATTCACTGGAAGGAGCTATCCTTTTCAGAACCACACAAGAATGCAATGGAGATTTGGAAAAAACCTTGAAGCTCTCTTTTTAGCAAATCTTTGATCTGAAGGAGCTATTAATTCTGCACTAGTGCCTGAGAATGTCGGCAACTCATTTGGAATAAAACCCACTCAAATCATGGATTGCAAAGGACCAGAACCATTTCATGTGAAACGTGTGGTCTGTATCATACACGAACAGCTTCAGGTTCTATAAGGGAGAAGTTATTTTAGAGAAAACACATTTTCATGGCGCAGGTTGCAGAGCTATACAAGAAGGGTGAAGGCTGCATCGATGCACTTACAAGCGCTAACTGTTTAGGTCCTGATGTTGAGGGGTTTTGTTGAGGATGCCCCCAATTTCACTGTGGAATTCATCTCCAAACTAGCAAATACATATGGAAACTGGGGATCAGAATTTTAGAAAAAGGGATTAACAGATATCTTTTTGTGGGGTTTCCTTTTGATAATAGAGTTTAAACTCTTGTAGTTCAAGGCATCGCCCCTGGAAATCTTTACCATTTTCACAATCTGAGTGTGCTTTAAACATCTTCCCTTCTAAAGAAACCAAGGCAGTGGTGTCCCTGTAGAATGTAGAATCATGGGTCTCTTTGACAGAGGTGTACAGATGCTTTTAACCACCGTTGGTGCTTTTGCCGCCTTCAGCCTGATGACCATCGCTGTGGGGACTGACTACTGGTTGTATTCCAGAGGGGTCTGCAAAAGTAAAAGTGTCAGTGAAAATGAAACCAGCAAAAAGAATGAAGAAGTCATGACCCATTCTGGATTATGGAGAACATGCTGCCTGGAAGGTATTTGATTCTTGCTCCCCTCCCCCCTCCCGAAAAAATCCCTCAATATCCCACCATTTTCTCATTTCATTCTTTCACTTAAGGAGCAAGGATAGTTGTTATCCAGCTGTATGCTTTTATGAACATAGAGCAAATGTGTGCATTGCCTGTGTCCATCATATCCAGGAACATGCATTAATGGTGTTGAATATAATAGTTAAGCTCCAGGACGTGTACACTTTTTTAAAAGACGACGTAGCGCAATTAAATTGTAAAGCACAGGGTGCATTAAATGAAGTAAGATGTGTTGTCAGTGTGGGGGTGTAATGGATGCTGTAAGACGCCATAAAGTGCATTCAGACTATAACAAAAACAGTCAGATAATACGAAGAAACTCAGCTGTCATAAACGCATCGTTATTAATATCACTAGGCTGTATTCTGCACTCCATTCCCATCATTTGTATGTAGGAGCACTGCATTTAAACGGTCTCAAATGGTGATTGTTCATAAGCATCAAACATTCCTCGCATACACTAGACTTGTCCAAGGTGGTCATTACTTGCATAAAATTATTCATGACTATTTAGGGTGTGCTGCTTAACAATATTTGAAGAGATCACAAATGTAACTAATAATAAAAGCATGGATACCCACTTAGCTCTTTTCTGATTGGGTGTAATACAGCATGGCACAAATTATAGGCAGCTCAAGTGTAATAATTTCGGTCTGGAAATTACAGTAAATAACAGATCGTGTTTCAGATAAGCGACTTAAGCATGCAATACCCAACCCCACACACAAGCAGTACTTATTCGGAATCACTAGCCATTGATGCATACTAGAAGGTAACACTGGCAGTTAGAACATGCTGTGTTGTGTCTGAGTAAAAGATAGTCAGGCTTTAGCTGTAGATACTGCATTTATCCTTCAGAAACATCTACCATGCATTACAGGTGAGGAACAAATAGCGCCCCTCCTTCACCCAGAGCGTCTGAAGATTAAATGAGGACAGTTCTATACATACAAATTAAATTGCGACATTTTGCAATGCATTTTAGCATAATACACTTTCGGTGATCATGAAATGGCTTGCGTCTGGAAGAAGAAACATTAAACCACCCTTTTCTTGGTGCAAACGGTTGACTGATGTCTGAACATGGTTTGAATAGCTAAGTGCCTTCATTGAACGGCCCCTCTTTGACGCATACTGCATTTTGTGCCCTTTCTCCATCCATGCCTGCCTTTTAACATAATCTGCAGAGAGGTACTATGCTGAATACTATATGCTGGCACTAAGGCAGAAAAATCAATACCAGTAAATTAATCAGAGGCCTTTGCAATTACCACCCCGTCCAAAAATAAGAAAGAAAAAACATCATTTTTAGTTGCTTGCTGTGGTTATGAAAACGTTTCAATTTATTTAAATATTTAGAGACCCGTTTTTGAAAGTCTAAGGCCTTTGACGTGAGTTGTTGGTCACTTCCCGCTTTAAGTAGGTGGGATTGCAATATTTGTAGCCTAGTACTTTGATTCTTTTTACAACAAGCTGCACAAGCATTGCAAATTTTATGATTTTATTCTGCAGCGTTGCCATTTTAGATTGATACGATTGTTTAGATGCTATAAGCATACTGTCGTTGGTGCAGATATATGTTATTGCTGCGTTTTCTTCTGAAGCAGTGTTATTTGAAATGTTTTTCATAATGAAAGCATTTTTTTTTTGTTTTTACTGATATTGTACCTTATTATATTTTTGCTAAGTCAATTTCCCAGGATATGAAATAACTGCCCTGGATATTATTGTGCCGTTACACGATGAGAGAGAGAGAGAGAACCGCAGAAGCATCTGTTAGTAATGCTTCTTAAGTGGACGTTTTGCACTATATAAGTAGAATATTGCATGCCGTGTAATGTAATATAATGAAGATTACTTGTTTTAGTCCATATCCACAGTCCAGCACTTTCTGTTATCCAATAAACTAAATGTCGTGTGCAAACGAAGTATCTGCAACAGCTGAGGGTGGTTCAGTTTTCATTCATCGCATGAAACCTAGTTATGAAAATGCAGTGATGGGGGAGGGGTGGGTGATATCTGGAAAATGAGATGGTGTTTGTATTGGTAATCAGCTTGGAACAAGTCAGATTCACTTATTTATGTTTGTTGATACAGGGTTTAAAAGAAATAATGAAATAGTTTCTGTGTCAGAGTTGACTGGAGGTAAAGTAAATAAAGATTAATCTTACATCCTGTTGTGGTGCTGCCAGTTTGGAATACATGGAATGTGTTCCAAACACCATGGAATTTTTTTTGAGATTTCCAGAGCTTAGTATGAGTTATTGAAGTTTATGCATAGTACAACTTGAAGAGACTATCGTGCCTTCAGCTCTACCCTTCTGCTAAACAGAATGAAATTTAGGAATTATCTTTATTTTAGTAAAATGCATTTACTAGACATTAAATGCAGCCTATTGTACTAAAACTGTTATTCAATACATGGTTCAGGAACACTCATAAGCTATCTATGTCACCTGTTCTAAGTCAGACACTCTGTATCTGGCAGCTTTGAAGATAAAATTGAAACCTGATGCATGAAATTAATTTCTTGCTTATTCACAATAACCTGTGGCTTACATCACCAGTCCTCTGCTAATAAAATATTTCTGAATATCATCCTAAACATTTTCTTCTTCAGATACCCAGTGATCGTTTTCCTTTATGCACACATGGACATGCCATTGCAAACAGAAACACAAATGTGTGTGCATACAAGCACAAACACACACACCATTGCATGTGCATATCTGAAATGACAAAATAGTTACCAGCTTGAAACAGAGTAAGGTATTTGCCTGAATACTTTTTTTCTGACAGGCAGCCATACATTCATGCACATAAACACAAGAAGGGTTAAATGAAATGAGAAAAGGAGGTTCATTTGCTCAATTCATAATGCAGTGTTTGAGTCCATGTTGTGGTGCCCCTGCTCAAAAGTGACAGAACTGCCAATAAATGCAGATATATTGCTCCTACAGCTATAACTATGACTTTTATATAAAGAGAAAGCCTACACTACTTCTGAACTCTATAATTTACTTGCAATAGTATAGTCTGTTTTACAAAGGAACATGCAGTTTATTTTTTTATCTGTATTATGATTGACTGTGGAGCTTAACTACAAGACGTTTTGTACTCAGATTGGTATAACTAATATGCCTGTTTTGAAATTAAGGGTTTCCAGTTCACTTTAAAATGATATCCATGCACTGAAATTAGTTTAGCAAAATACAGACAGAAAAAGATGCAGACATGAATTCCACAGATCATCTGAAGCAGATGCAGTTTGTTCATATTTCCATATCTTTTGTTGCACAGTAATGCATACAAACTATAACACTGTATAGTGATCCATTTATTCCTACTTTGAAGTCATCATAGAACTATTCAGTCATCCAGAGCACATACATTTTATAGGGCTATGCATGATTCATTTCATGATGAAGTGTTGGATCTTTTAGTGAAAATGAGTTAATATACTAGAAACCTCCTCATTTATTAACAGTTTAGTGTTGGCAAAGCAGCCATATGTTATATGACATCTAACAATGAAAAGTCATATCTCACTGCATAGTCATTGTAGCATATTTCAAATTACATTCAGTCATAATCCTTTACATGACAAATTCTAAAATTCTCCCTCATGCAATTAAAAAACGAACCAGGTACCACAAAATCTGAGAAGACATTTACTGAAACACAGTGCTGCCTTATGATTTTAGCTATTTTGTGTACATGTCATTCTTACAGGTGTTTATGGGCAGTATTAAAGCCTTTATTTTGGCCACATATGTTATGACTGTCTATGGCACGTGTAGAAACTTTTTTTCTGCCATGTAACATGCATAGCCATTTGTTTGTTTCATTTACATATTCTACTATTTATACAGATAGGTCTTGCGTGTTATAATTCACAGACACATGCAGGCAGATATACACACATACCCCACCACCACACATACAGTCTGTTAAATATTCGTAGTCCCAGCCTTGAATGTGATATGAAATGCCATATGATGGACAGTAATTATATCAGTACGATATTTGAATGAGTCATTAGGAACAGAATGTAGCATCTCCAAAAAACATTATCTAAGCCCCAATATTATTGTAATCTAGCCAGTATTAACAGCACTGCTGAAAGAAACAGTATTAATACTAGTAGCATTGATAGTAGCATTAAGTATAGTCGAATTACTAACATTTATTTTGACTTGTTTCAAACATTTGGCTGATGAGATTCATCCACATTTTCAGTCTTGATGCAAGAAATGGTTAGAAGTAGAATGCATTCAGGAGTTTTATAATTCTTAACGCTGTAACAATTTTCCTAACTCATTCAGTCCTGACCACCAAGAAACAAATTAATCCTTTTGTTTCCTGAAATTTTCTAAGCCATGAAACCACTCACTTACTAAGAACTTTTCTTTAAAATCTTTATTTGAAAACACACTTCAAATGATTTTTAATATGTCATGAACAATGCAAGTTACACATAATGTACAATGAGAACACTCTTTTCTTATATAATGGGCTGTACTCTGGTGTTAGTATCAAAGGTCTGTTTGGTGAAGTTAATTTTATACTAAAGAAGCATGAAATAAAACTGTATTCTATTTGCTAAAAGTGCAAGCGTTCTGATCAAAGGATTATATATCTGTAAACATACATGATAGACCCAATGAATTAATGGATAGTTATTCATGTGCTGAAATGCTTTGCAATGATATATGATAACAGCAGTTATCACACAGCTGTTTTGTGATATTGCACAATACATGCAAATTATGTGTATAATACTTTCACAGTACTACAAAACATTAGCATGGAGTCAAGCAGACACCTAAGACACTATATTTAAAAAATGATGCCTGAATAGTCACAAAACTATTGCTTACTTCTGTTTGTTTAGACTAGTGATGTTAAAGAATTCAGTTTACCTGCAAAGTTGCTCTGTCGTGTCTCTTTTATGGGATTTTCAAATACCATTATATGTTAGATGAGGCTGATTATTTGAGATGAGGAGGTTGTTTTTTGTATTATTTTGAAATGAAGACAAAATTTGAGAAATAGCACACCCTACAGTCTCACTTGTAAGATGCATAAAAGCTTCCCTGACTTACACATGTGATCATTAGTATTGTCATCTAAAAGTCTCTCATTATAAATAAATGACATTTTTACAATAATCCTTTTGCTAAATGACTTTGTTGACTGGTCTTCATATCTGAAGCTTGGATGGCATGATAAACTACAAAAATAACTGTGCATAATATCTGTGTAGGTGTTGTAGCATTTTTTCCTGTAAAAAGTACAGGATTATGTAAAACATTTTATGTTGTGTACTCTAATGTACTGTAAAACTTTATAATATCAGAGCACTGTGTATGCATTGCATTAAGGAAACTTCTACAATACAATAATGCAGCCACCGTTTGTGCTGACAGGATAATATCTGAACTGACTGAGATAAGATTATTTGCATGCAATCTTATGTAAACTTTAACTAGTATGTATGATAACTGTGTTTAACTGATGTCTGGACTAGGGGAGGCAATATAGAAGTATTTTCAGACAGAATCCGAATTAATCCTAATGGTAATTCTATACCAAATTACTTTCAATTCAGCAATAAAATAATGCTAAGTGTGTTCTAGGCTACTATTACTTTTACTAATGCAGTCATGCATGATTTATTTAATCAGATTTTTCAATTGAGCTGCTTTCATATTTTCAAATATGACATTGTTCCAAAGTATTTTATCACCACCTCCATGAGCAATACTGATTATTTGAAGAAATACAAAAACTTATGAGCCATTCTCACATGTATCAAAGAAAAAATCTATATTGCTAGTAGAAAACTAAACATGTCGATATGTTTTAGTGAATTTTAATAAATAATATTTGCTTATATGCCATTTTTTACATATATTGCTATTCAGAGACACTCAACTGCTTATCATGTTACAACACTAAGAATACAGTAGTAATAAGTATTGTTTTTTCTTTTGGAAATTAATGAAATATTTGTTGAGTCACTAAGGAAAAGTCCTATTAGAAAATGAAGTACAATTACACTATGCAATAATATGTTTTTCCAGTAACAAACATGTAGTGAATACAATATATTGAATGACTTGTTAAAAAATATTGAAACAGACTGTTGAAGAATCTATGACAAAACACTGTTTTCCTAGTATGGCTGTTAATACTAGGATTCTGTATCTATAGTAATATGACTATAATGCCAGGATGCTATAGGTATTTATTTATTTATTGATGATGGGCTTTTATCAGAATCCCCATGTGTGGCAAAAAAAGATCAAGTAATTCTCATATGTCTGCATTAGGCATAACTTTTGTATGCATGTTACACTTATGATTAAAGTAAAAGTAATCTAACTCAGGTGCATTAAGAAGGCACCCTAATCATGCATGTTCAGTAAATAATGATTATGTTGCATGCATTTTATATAATCAACATACGAGATTATTTTAGTAACAAATACATATTTTGTAATCTGTTATGAAGCACAGTAAAGACAGAGCTAATGATGTTGTTATGGACAGGCATATATATATATTTTTTCTCTTTTTGTCTACACCTTAAAGAAAATATGTAGCTTTGTAGCTAGTGTACTTTAATTTTCAACATTCCACAATATAGACATTTCTCAGTAAAGATGTGGGGTGCATATATTTTCCAGCTTCCTTTTAGTCACCTATGCTGATTTACTTTAGTAAGTATATATATTTCTTTTCAGCATCTAAAATCATATTATATGAAAGGAGTCCAAAAGTCTATAAACCAGTATTTAATAAAACTTGCAGATATTGCACATATATGTGATTACTGTTGCTTTAAATTTAATAACAACATCTTTAGAGCTATACCACTTCTGGATTATTTAAAAGCAAACTCTCAGTATACATTAATAAATGAAGGCAAACACTCAGTAACCCTTGCTGAAACTTGATATGTTGAATTTTACTTTCACTGAGAAGTCTCTAAATTGATGCCATTTTATTGTCTAATATAGACGATTGGCCTTGATATTAATCACATGCAAAGTCAGCATATAGTAACAATCAACTTTTGGGATGAGCCTATTTTTTCTGACTGACACGTCTGTTGTAACACCAGTAGCAAAACTGTTGCCTGCTGACAAACAAAATGGCTGACAATATTGGAGGGTGAAGTCTTCCATAGGACCATGGGATCATAGGAAATTACTAGGCTATTGGCTCTGAGGCCTTTACTAGCCTAGCCAAGAGTTTAGTCCATGTTCCAACATAGTCAGTAATATAATTTATGATGCCTTTGAAGCCAACAGAATTTTTCTTATATTAGTATTTGATTTCTGTCCTTGGTATTGTTCTACTTCCTGCTCTTCATAGTTATGCAGAGATTTGTACTTTTAACTAAAAGGATAAAGATTGATGCAAATACATTGGCATTCATCTTCACAAGTGTCATTTGTATCCATACCTCTCAATGCAGGAAATCTGGACGAAGCCAAAAATAATGGGAGGACAAGGTCCCAAAAATAGGGACCAATTTTAAATATTGCTCCTATAAACTTAAAATAGTTGCTAGAAAAACAGTTTTTGCATTTATTATATATTTTCTGAAGGATATGAAGTCGGAGACTCAAATGTCTGCCATTATTTAGTGACTTTGGTCTTCATTTGCCAAAAAGCCACAATTATATGAGGAACAGACCAAAAAATATGAGGCAAAAATCTGGACATTCTGGGAAAATCTGTAAAGTTGAGAGGTATGTTTGCAACTTGCAGTTCTAATTTAAATTTTACTTTGTGTGTATGTGAATCTATGTGATTGTGTGTATAATGTGTGCATGTGCATCGTAAAAGCTATAGTACAACCAGGCTATATAATTACTGGACATTTGATGTTGTTTTATAGATATTACTCAGGCAGATTTTATTGCAATGATATCACTTAAACTGCACAATCATAACACTTAACATCTCAAACATATTCTGTGGCATGTACCTGTGATCTCTATAATAGGAAATGAGTATCTGCTGGCATTTATTTACTGAAAATGCCCAGGCTACTTTCTCTTGTTTCCTGTCTTTCTGTCACACACATCAATGATTTGTGTTTTGCCTTTCATAACTCCATCAGTAATGTCAAGGTTAAAATGGCCAACACCTTAAAATGTAGGAATATATAACACTATTCTTCATTTATTTTATACATGGAGGTACTGCAAAAGTGTTAATAATAAATATATATTCCTACATACCACATATTCCATTCCTTCTTACAAGGAAACATTTAAAACTGGATCGATAGATGAAGGTAGTGCTATGCAAAATAGGACAGTAGAGTAAAAGGAGAGTTTTCATGAGAGAAGAAGACAGTCAGAGAGACAAGCATACATATAGAGATAGGGCATAAGATAGTGGTCTAAAACTAATGAAAGTCTTCAGTCACTTCTCAATAATGTAACACTTCTATTCTAGTATATTTGACTAGTACCTTCTTAAAGTACCTCAGGCATTCCAAACAGACACATTTAGAATACCACTTTGTTTCATTAGTTCACTCTCCTGCCAGCCTCTATGATGTCCTTCTCTCACTTGCGACCTGATACACTAAAATATCACTATAGCCCCCATCTCCCAAGTATTATAACAAGGCAAGATTTTACCCCACATTTAATCGAGGCCACTTGTGTATCTTTTCATGTCACTGTTGGGCTTACTGCTGTTCTTTCTCTTTGCTTTTAAAACAGACTCACCGAGTAAGTCTTTAATTCTTATTCCTCCTTAGAGGACATTCAGCATCTTTCTCCAGTGCTGTATGGTTCTTTATACAACTACCTGCAGAATAATACTCTCATATGTTTGTGTAGGCCTTAGTGTAAATACTGAAGCAGATATGAACAAACTGGACCTTAGTTTAGCTTCTTGTCAGACACAATGATTTATGCAGCTCCCTTTTTGACTTCCCTCCTTTCCAGCATTACCTTACTTTATTGTATGTAATTTAGCCTGGAAGTATACATGGTCCACTGAATCAAGTGCCATTTCATAATCTAAATTAACTACATGCACTGGCTAACCTCTGTCAAGTACATCATTGTTGTAGTTTAAGCAGTATCAGTTGGTTATAAAGGATCTCACTTTAATAGATGCAAGCTGCATAAGATCAATCCCTTTCCTAGATGCATAGGAATTGACTACAGGAATCTTACTTCCAACAGTCCCTCCATTTGTAAAACTATCCACTCAATTAAAATAGTTAATAAATCCTAATAAATCAATATTCTAGTCCCTTCTCTAACTATAGACAAGTTCTACCTGGTTGAATTGTTTACCTAATAGTAAATAATGGTAACAAAACTTGCAAAAAAAGATTATGAAATATATCTGCACATCTTACTATACATATCCAGTGCAGTAATCTGTACACAATGCCATTTTATTTTTCATATTATGTGTGTTATTATATATTCACTACATAGTCAGCTGTCCTGTTTACTACTCTTTTTTACCATTCATTTTTGATGTATATGCATGTTATAAGTGCTTTATCTTTCCACTTCTTCACTGATGTTCTGACACATTTTTCCATCTAATAGAGTCAGCTTATAATAATTCTTATATTTTCCATAATTTTATGCAGTATTGAAAATTCTTGTGTTATACAAATGAACATAAGGCAAGAATAACTTACGTAACAAAAAAGTAGTATCCAAAGCACTAAGACTACCCAACAAATCTTCTTATAGTTGTATTTAGCCTGTTATGATACATAGCATCATATACCACTGTAAGATATCTCTCTTCATAACATAAATTGACCTCCAAAGCTTTATGACCAATGCATAAAATGCATGTGTATATACATTTGCATATGTATATGTGTAAATGAATATATGTATGTTTTTATGTGAATGTGTGTGTGTGTGTGTGTGTGTGTGTGTGTGTGTGTGTGTGTGTAGAATACTGATATAGTTATTTGCACTTTTATAATGAACTGTACCATTTCTATAAAGACTGGTAGTCTCAGCTGAATTAATCCTCGTCCCTTGTGGGTTGTGGCATCCGATTTTTAATATCAATGTCTTGCAAACTATTGCTACAAACATGAGCTCTATTTCCCAAAAAGAGGAACAGAGTTTCATAATGCAATGGGATTTTTCTTTCTTTCTTTCTTCCCTTTTCTTTAGTGTACTTGTGTTTGAATCCTTGTGTCAAGATGACTGCAGCAGAACAGTTACTATAGTCCACAACAGGTTTAGAAGAGCAATGCATAATCTGTGCCAGTCATTTAAGGTCAAACAATTAAAAGCCTCAGTGTACCATCCACCGATTGGTGGATTGGATGAGCATTTTAGCTGAATGCTAAAGCCTATACTATGATGACATACTGAGGAGGATTTCAAATGCTAGGATGAGTTAAAATCATACCTCCATTTTATCATTGGATGAGCACCTCGAGCCACAACTGGCTCATTTTTATTGAATTATATGACAAGCACTCTCTGGGGCTATTAAGTATTGCCAAGGATGCTTAGAAAGAAAAGAAAATCCCATTTAGAAGTGCATGATACCAATATATCAAGCTTGAAAGATAGGCTGAAAGTAATGATGCCCATAGTATAGGAACACATGATTAGAGCTCAAGCTATGCAGCAAGGAGTACATAACAAGAATACAAGGACCAGGGGATTTAAAGCTGGAGCTTAGGTATTGGTTTTGTTTCCCTGAGCATAGAACATGTTACTAGTTTAATGGTAGGATCCGTTTGAAGTAATAATGAAAGTAAATGTGGTAAGTTACAAAATTAGGCAGATATTTAAGAGAAGACTGCAATATGTTTGCCATATTGATGTTTTTGTAACTGTGGAAGGAAGCAAACATTTCAGCAAATAGTTTAATAGCAGATGTTAGTAAATATGGTAGGCAAAAAAAATGTCCTTTATGCTTGCCACTTTAGATAAATAATGAATTTTTCAAGCCACTGCAATAAAGAAATAAACTAATTTCTGTTACAGAAAAAGTAAATGCTTTCAAAACTGCCTAGAAGAAGAAACTTGATTCAATACCTTATTGTCACAAAAAGGCAGTGTAGGAAGAAGTAGGAAACATTCTTCAGCTGGGGTAATTGAGGACTCCAAAACAGAGTGCAGTCCCCCTGATAGTCCAAAAACCTCATGTGAAAATCAGGTTCTATAATGGTTTAAGAAGGTAAAGAATATTTCAATATTTTATCTGTTGCCCTGGGTCATGGGGTGATTAGTTAATATACTGATTTGGAGAAAATAAGATTCTTTCTCTACTCTTTGAACACAACTTTATCAAGCTCACCATTTATCAAACTATCAAACCTGTGTTTAAAATTATCATCTTCAAATCATGATTGTATACTACATGCATTTGCATGTTTACATTTATTTTTTCGTGAACTTTTCAAAATTTCAAACTATTGATTTTGTTTCCAGCCGATAAATCTACATGTCATTTGCTGCTGTTTTATTTTTGTACTAGCTTCATTTCTCCCCAACACTCCATTGTGAAGGGAATGATTTCACCCCTCCATTTAAGGATGTGAATCATTTTCTCCCCCTAGCCGCTATCACTACTTTTTTCCTTTATAAAATCTAGCACACCTTACAAGATCAGCCTCTAAGCCTTGATTTACACTTTCTCATTATCACTTTTTGGCTGCTAACATAATTAAAGTTAATAAGGCCTTCTTATGTTCTGGCATCGTAGCTTTCCTATACCCACTTAACAGCATCACCTCTTTAGTATATTTGACTTGTAATCCCACCATCTGCCGTAGGGCATGTTACAATGTACCTATAAACTTGATCAATTCTACATACTCCCCAAAAACATTGTCCAAGATTCCCCTGTCAATTCCCATACAATCCCAATAGTTACTCTGAACCTAAATGAAAATCCTCTGCAATCTGCTTGGAAATAACATATTCATATATGCATTTCCATATAAATACCCTAAATAATCTAGGGTCTGATAAGCTGTTACTGTCAAATATCTCTCACAGCTGGGACTGAAGAAGAGAAAGCCATCTCAAAACTAGAGGAATTATTCCATTATATAACTCTTAATTTCTGGCTATGTTGTACCCCAAGACCTTTCCATTACTAATGGATATAGAGTTTTGAAATCCCACATCAACTGTCTTTGTCTAGACAATGATTATAAATCCTGAGGACTGTGACTTTCATCATTCTGTTGTGCAGGCTGTAAAAGACTCCCTGAGATTAGCAGGGCTAACAGTGAATATCCCCAAGACCAAGCTAGATGTGACAGAGGTTAAATTCTTTGGATGTGTTATGCAAAGGGGAATGGTGAACCCCCTCCCAAAAAAATAGTGGATGGTGTTAAGAAAATGACCCATCCTCTTCCAAAACAAAAACATGTAGAGGTTATACCAGTCCTTCTTTTGCATGATACTATCAAAAGTTCGTGACCCATTTTGTCATGATAGCCTGCATTCACCTAAACCTACTCAAGGGAAAAATGCCAATTAAAATCCAATTGGCACTAGACATAGATATTGTCTTTAGGAAGCAAAATAAAACGTTATGTTCAGAGCCAATTTTAGCATCTCTTGACTTACGTAAGCTTTTTACAGCCTATGCATATGTATGGGAGTCAGGCTTCGAACAGTGTTCTCTCAAACTATTACTGGAGGGGGACATACAATTGTTTTCCTCATCTGCAGATTAAGTGATGCAGAAATGTTGTATCGCATGATTGAATGGGAATGCCTAACCATCAAAATGGGTACTTAGTTCACCCTGGGTATTATTTTGGGAGACAGTAATTCACACTGGTAATGGACTGTGTCCATCTAATATAGTTACACCAAAAAAGGATGGCAACACAATGCATTGTAGTTGGGCCCTATCATTGCAGCCATTTTAACTCCATCTCTACATGAGCCATCAATATGCATACAGCCTGTCTTTGGCACATTGCCCATCAAATAGGTATAAAACTTTGGACTAGGGTGTCAATGTTAGCAATAGTGAGGTGGTTCTCACCAAATATGTGTATTAGTGATCCAAATATGTATCAGCAGACATTTAAATCATGTCTACATCCATGAACAGTGGTGGAAATAGGGTTTATAGGAGTAATGTAAAAATAAGTTGGAACCAGTGTGATACGAGTTTAAGTGAAGTACTTTTTTTGTTAAGTTGGACCTGCCGCTTTGAATACTAGTAAGAGCCATTACATTATTTTTAATAATTTGTTGGATGTAATATAAAAAAGGTCTGAGAAAAGCCCAGGCAGAAAGCATTTACCTTTTGTAAGAAGGAAGCAGAGGCCAGAGTACTGACTCTCAGACAGAGAAACAACTACAATGGAGAGAAACCTGGAAATCATCCTGCCAGCTGTCAGAGGAATCTAAAGAGAGCTATGAATCTAGAGAGTGACACAAACAGAGACTGTTTTCCAGCACTAAAAGAATAAAGCAAATGTATTTGCTGTACAGCCAATTAAATCATAAGACTTTGTTTTTGTTTGAAAGAACATCTGCATATCCATATGTGTAGTATACTATTTTTCATACATGGCTTTTTTAATTTTTTAAGTATCATCTCATTATATGTCAACAAGTTCATTGAACATCCCTGTACAACATTAAGTTGAATAACCTGATCTATGCATTTTATGCCTTTTCCAAAATGTATTTTTTTTCTGTTTCTGTGCCCTCATTAGTTGCACATATATACCCTGCAACTTTAGTTGAACTTAGTGATTTTTGTTTATGACAAAGTTTTATATGACAGCCCCTTTAACTTATGAAGCTGCGTTCTTAACTGTCAGGCTGTAATGATGTAACTACTGATCCCACAAGGCACATTGCTCACAATTTCTAAACAATAACAGGAGATGAATTTGCAACCAACTAATGGCGGAAATCACATAAATTTAGGCAAAGGATACAGAGCTGAATAAAATATATATTAAAGTATGAGTTGAATAAAAGATATATTAAAGTATGCTTCAGGAAAAAAAAGGAGAGAGAAGGATCAGTGAAAAAAGAATCTAGGGCAGAATTGAAGGAACTGCAACAGAAGTAAGAAGAACAGTTGTGCAGAACAGCTAAAACATTAACCTTGAGATTTTTATATATGAGATGTAAACAAAGGAAAACATTAACACTAAGTTGCAGTTAAAGTTAATAAGGCTTTCTTACGTCCTGACATTCTACCCTACTTAACAGTATCATTTCTTTAGTATCTTTGAATTGTTCCTTAGCATCTTGCCATCACAGACATTGTAATTGGAGTTGGACATGCTACACTTAAAGAAATCCCAATCCCTCAGAGCCACACGCTCCAGGGATCTAAACCTTGTCATCACAATGAACAAAACATGCTGAAGTGATAGGTTCCTGACCCAGAGACTCCCCAGACTCTGGAATAGACTGCCATACATGTCAAACAGAGCGCCACCTTGACCCTCTTCAAAAGGAACCTTGATGACTGGATGGGAGATAGGAAATTCACCCCGGGGATCATGTCAGTCGCTCTGCTAGACAGAGGTCCAGGGAAGTAAATATTGTGGGAAGAAATATCCAGGGAATTGTTATGGCTAGGCTTGTATAGGCCCTAGGGCTGATAGCCTTGTACCAACCTATGAACCTATAATTATCGATATTATATATTATAATCTATGATTGATGAGTGATAGTGCAAGCTTGTCTTATGCTGCCATACAGTTCATTTTCTTTCTTTCTTTTATGATACTATAACCAGAAAATACCCATAATTATTGATGATCGAGTATTGACCACTAAGAACAAAATGCAGTTTCTTGTATGTCTATAAAAAGCAATCACATGTGATATCTTAGTATTTGGTTAATGCTTACTCCCATGAAGATCATGGATGTTCAAACCTGAAGCAATGTATGCAAGTTATACTGAAATTTAAGTTATTACTGTTGTGCAAACTACAGCAGTTTGTATTTTTGCAGAAATGAGGGAGTATCTCTATTAGGCAGAAAATAATGTTGGGACCAAACTGTATTAGCAGCACATAAAAGGCCAACAATGGAAAGTACTTTGTTACCCGCCTATTAGTTTCTGAATAAAAATTGTAAGCTAATTAATTTTTCTGATTAAACAAACTGCTACTTAATACTGGCATGTAGTAGAATTCATTCTGATCTTTTAAGTAGTCTTAAGAATGTTAGTAACTTTTTAATGTGTTTCCTGGTGATGTTCACTTGTATACAGTTTTGTATATTTTAGTATAACTTAACATAGCATGATACAGCTTTGAATGTGTACACATTTTAGAGTACAATAAGCAAGCTGTAGAAATTGGATAAGGAATGGGACGTATATACACTTTTATGGTAGCTTTTATTGCCTGTTTTAAAAGTTCCTGTACCCTAATTTTTATTACTGTTCTTTTTCTTGTATTTTTATAACCATTAAAGTATGTAATAGCCACTAAGATTGACCTACAAGCACAGCATTTTCATTCCACCACTATGGTTAGTTATGTCTTTCCCAAGTTCAACCCAATCCTGTTATTAGAAGGCATACCATATTTAAGATCACAGAGAAGCAGAAACTTAGTTCTCCAGAAAGTACCATTTCTACTTGCCTGTATTGTTCCTTATAAGTTTTCATGGTATAAATTCTGGAAGGCTACTGAGTCTAATTTGTGCATAGAAAGAAAGAAAAGAAATATGCAAGGATATTAGGTAACTTAAAATAGTTCAGTAAGTGCATACATATGGTTGAAAATGATAACATCAGTGACTACCAAAAGTCGGCAGATAATTGTAGTCCTTTTGCAACATATTTTAAAAGCAGTTACATAATTTGATGTCAAACACCTGGGCTTACCAACTTTATTATACTTATAAGTTAAGGCAGCGAGCATATTCCATAACAAAAGAACATTGCTCTGTGAATAAATGGCTATTTTATTTGACCTGTGATGATTACGAAGACTACAGAAACAAACTGTCTTTTACTAATTAAATTTAAATGCAGATTAAATCATTGTTACATTAGACATCATAATTTTTAGCATTAATCTTTGAATATGAGTATCGTTGAAGTAGAAAATCACACATTAGCTTGATGCAGTTCTTTAAGAAAATAACGACAATGTAAAGCTTCAGGAACACCTACACAACAGCTTCCTGGAATAGAGGATGTTGTAACAAACTCCTGGAATAAAGGATAATGTAACAAACATCTGGAATATAATATACTGTCAACCATAAATGGAGTAGGGTGATAAAATCCAGATTCGTCTCCTCTCTTATCTCTTGCCCAGATCTGTTCCATATCTCATGAAGTGACCACACATGACAGTGTTGTGATAAATTAGTATAGAGAAATACAGAACCTGAAGCACATGAACATTAAAGTTAAACAAAACTATAGTTCAGAAACTTACATGGAGCATCAAAGTAAAGGATGGCTGAAATGTAAGGGGGTGGATAGCAGACACAATAAAAAGCAACTCAGAATCTCTTATGACCCAAATCTACATGATAATCTGCAGTTAAGATTCTTACTCCAGTCATTTGTAAAGTATGAAAGATATTTTTGCAGTTATAGTATAAGAGGTGAGTGTGTCTGTGCTTATGTTTAAGGTTGAATTTACAAAGGGGGCTAATGGAGTTGCAGTTCCAGACCTACATGTTAGAAATAGGCTTTTCTGCTTCTAGTTTAGTATGGGATTTTGAGCTATTGTAACACCAAGCAAACAGGCCCCTTATAATTTTCAGCTGTAAGCCCACAAGGCTTACAGTGTGCACAGGTTTGTGTGTGTATACTTGTATGTGTGTGTGTGTGTGTGTGTGTGTGTGTGTGTGTGTGTGTGTGTGTGTGTGTGTGTGTGTGTGTGTGCGCGTGTGTGTGTGCACATCAGGTACATAAAATGAAATTTTAACAGAAGAGATTGAGTCCAAAGTACACAGATACTATTATTTATTTTATTTATTTATTTAACATTTGTTTACCGGGGAAGTCCAACTGGGCAAAATTGCCCATTTTCAGTGGAGGCCCAGGAGAAAAGCCCCACATAATAACAATATAGCAGTCAATATTTTAAACAAAAGTGAAAGAATCAGAGAAATGATAGTAATAAATCACATAATAACATAATACAGTTCAAGTTAGTAATAAGGCTAACAGGATCACTTAGTAATCCATGTTTTGACAGTGACACTTAGTATCAAGAAATCATTCAGTGGAGTAGTCTCTCAGAGATACAACAGTTTAATATACAATGGAGTAGTGTCTCAGATATACAACAGTTTAATATACAATGGAGTAGTGTCTCAGAGATACAAGAAACTCATTCCCTCCAGTACAACTCTTTTGAGTGTGTACCTTTAACTCTGAGTGGGTGTGGCCTGAGCCTTTAAAAATGAAGTTATCACTTTACAATTCTAACAAATACTCATTGACAGAGGTCAAATATCAATATAATTGTGTTTGCCATCATGTATGCTTCAAGATAAAATATTCTGATACCTTGTATGAAGCATGGTTTTGGAATTATTAATGCAAGTATGAACAAGTAATATCTGACGCCTAGAGGAGCAGTAGGGGGTAACTGCAGATGCACCTGGAGGCATCACTCAGATGTAATGCTGTCATATACAATGGAGTAGTGTCTCAGATATACTTGTTTGGTACTGTAAATTATGGTTAATGTTGTTATACTTACAATCACATGGGATCAGTATGTGAATAGAGATATAGTGAATGTGGAGAATAGGAAGAGAGAGGGTGAGGGGGGGGGAGAAATGGGTTCAGCCTGGTGAAGAGCAGGAGCATAATTAGTTGTCATTTAGGTGGGACTTTAGCAGTTTTTTGAAGTGTGTTAGGTTTGCTGTGTTTAGTATGTTCTGGGGGTGGAATTCCATGATTTAGTTACGTAGTTAGAATATACTGTCTCCAAAGCTGTTGTGGCATTTTGTAATTTCGAGTAGTAATTTTTTTGAAGATCGTAGAGTCATGTTATTGAGGTGGGTTTGTACTAGGTCCTGTAGGGATGGACATTTTTCAGGTAGGTAAACTATGGAATGGGCTATGGTAAGTTGGTTTAGGGTTAGTAGGGTGGGCTCTAGCCATTTGAGTTGTTTCAGAGCAAGACAATGATGGGTTCTGTGAGGCAGGTTAGCAAAAAATCTGTCTGTCTTATGGTGGCATGGTTCAAGTTTGCTTAAGTCTTATTTTTTTAGGTTAGTAACTATAGGGTCACTGTAGAGTAAAGTGGACAGTAGGTGGATCCTGGCAATAGCTTGTCTGGAAGAGTTTGTTAAGAAATTTTTTATTCTGTAAAGAGTACCTAATTTAATGTGGGCCTTTTTGATGGCATGAGATATATGTTTGTCAAATTTTAACTTATCATCTACAATGATACCTAGTAGCTTGGTTTCTGAGGTGGGTTTGATTAGAGTGTGATTGGATGAGGTAATTGTAAAGTCATGGCTGGGGGAGTTTGTTTTGTGGCATTGGTTAGGGAATAGTATTAGTTTGGTTTTGTTGGGATTAAGGATGAGCTGGTATTTTTCTAAGAAAGACTCAATGGCAGCAAAAGATTTTTGAGTATTGTCTTGTAGTTGCTTTAGGGTAGGTGCAGTGCAGATGACAGTGGAGTCATCTGGATGTTGTATGATGGAAGCAAGTTTAGTAGCTTTGTGTAGGTTATTGGTCAGAACTGTGAAGAACAGAGGCCCAAGAATTGAGTCTTGTGGAACACCTACTCTAATGGGAAATGGGGAGGATAGGTCATTGTGCCATTTCACTGATTGATAGCGGTCAGACAGGTAATTGTGGAACCAAATGATAGTGTTTCTAGATATGTTAAGTGATGCAAGCTCATGTAGGAGTTGTTCATGGGACACTGTGTCAAATGCCTTTGACATGTCGAGAAATACTGAGGCAACCATTGGGCCATTGTTTTTTAATTGGTTGACAGTACTGGTAAATTTGTGAAGTGCCGTGGTGGTACTATAGCCTGGTTGAAATCCATGTTGTGCATGGGAAAGGAGCTTATTAATAGTAGGTGTTGCATCAGTTGAGAGTGGATGCAAGATTTTAGAAAGAAGGGATAGTATAGATATTAGCCTATAGTTAGAGTGTTCTAGTGAGGAGCCTCCTTTGTGGAATGGAATTACGTAGGAGGTTTTCCATATTTTAGGTATATACTGTTCAGTGATAGATCTATTGATCAGTATTGAAAATGGGTAGCAGATTATATCGGCTACTAATTTGAGGTAGTTGTTTGACAGCTTGTCGGTGGCAAGGGTTGTGGGTTTCAATTGGCTTAGCAATTTTTTTATTGTACTTGTTTGGACAGGTTTAAAAGAGAAAGATTTAGGTGAATCGGTGATAGTAGGGAAGGTGATTTGTTGCAAGCTATTTTTGTTTTTTATGAGGGAGAGGAGTTTATGAAAAATGAGTTAAAGTGGGATGTTATGCTTTCTTCTGTGTTTTTGATATACAGTAATGTGGTAGGGGTGTGGCCTGGGTGGATAAGCTGATTGATGGAGGCCAAGAATTTCTGTGGGTTGTGTTGATGCTTGGACTGAATATTTGTATTATACAGTTTTTTTTTTATCAGCTCTGATTTGCTTTTTGCTGACATTTCTTAGGTGGCGGTAAGTGTCTAGGGAAGGTTTTGATTTGTTGGTAATATGTTGATACCAGAGTTTGTCTCTTTGTTTTAGTAACTGTTTGGTTTCTTTAGGCAGCCATGGGCAGTTGTTAGTTTTTGTTCAAAGGTGTCTTATGAGGGCAAGTGTTTAGAACATCAAGAAATATTTGCTGAAATAATTGACTGCTGCATCTAGTGGGAGGTATTTTAATGGGGACCAGTTACAGCTTAGTAGTATTTGTTTAAAGGTGTCTATGGAGAAATCTTTTGTATTATGTATTTTTTATATGTTTGTGGTTTTGTGGATGAGCTACGGTGTCTTAGAAAGGAGGTTACTAGGTGGTCAGTTAGGCTGTCAGGAAGACAGCTGGAGAGGTGGATTAGAGAGGGTTTGTTAGTCAGGGTCCAGGTCGAGAATGAATTGTTTGTTGCTGGTTTTGTCAACTCTAGTAGGTAAATGAATCAATTGGGTGAAACCATGTAGGTTGATATGATTTGTGGGGTTATCTGATGAGTAGGTTTGCCAATCAGTATTGAAATCACCAACTAGTATAGTTTCTTTGCTGAATATGGCTGAGGCCCATGAGAGAAGGTTTTCTATTGTGGAAGGGTTGTTATTTGGGTTCTATATTACAACGTCGAAACATTGTAATATTGAACACCTAAACCTCAAACCATATTCATCGAAACACATTTACGCGAATTGATGAATACATCCAGGGCAAATATGTAGTTGGCCAATTACATGGTATTGCCCTTTTCTTCACTGTAGTGCAATCTCTGAGTTGGTATATTTAGTTAGGGGGAGTGGGGGGCATGGCCCTCCATGTCGGGGGGTTGTTTTAGGTTAGGTTAGTTATGTGGGATTGAGGAGCAAGTGTTTTTTTTGCACTGTAAGTATTCATCGATTCATGTAAATGCGTTTTGATGAATACGGGTCGATGTTCAGGTGTTCGATATTACAACGTTTCAACGTAATATAGACGTGTAATTTGATAGTATGTATACTGCTAGTAGGACAGTATGTTTGTTGTTTATTTTTAGACGTGATGCTAAGAGTTCTGTATTATCAATATCTGGGATGTTTGCTTGCAGTTTTTTGAAATTAAGAGTATCTTTATATAGAATTGCTACTCTTCCAACTGGTTTTGTTATCCTGTTACTTTTATTTATTATTACTAAATATTAACTTACATATTAAATATTAATTTAATATTAAGTAATAACTATTACATTAAGATAACCCAATCAGAATCACAAACTGGGCAATGGAGTACAATTCATATAAATTAGATCCAAAAACAAATGAAGCAGAGTCCAAACTGGCCATAATCTTTTATTATAAAACGCAAGCACTTTCAGGTTAAAAACCCTTCATCAGACAAACATCACAAACTATAAAATATCTTTAAATTTTAAAACAATTTTAAAATCAACCAATCACTTTTTGTGTTTAACCCACCTTTTCTTTAAGGCTGATTTTAAACGGACAGAGTTATTTAACCCAGGTGGGCTGTCAGCAGCCAATTGTATAATCCATCTTAGTTCTGCATACTCCGTATCATTCACAATGCCCCCCCCCCTTTTTTCATCTGTTGGTCTGTTGTTCATCATGTTGGAAAAACTAATTGTAAGTTAAAAACAAGAATATTGCATCATTTGTCATCCATTAGACAGAAAGACAAACATAATGCATTGTACCAGCATGTTTCTAGCTTTCCAGACCCTGCTTTTGTTTTTATGGTTTTGCATATTGTACAGATGAAAAAAACGGGGGGGGGGGGCATTGTCAGTGATACAGAGTACGCAGAACTAAGATGGATTATACAATTGGCTGCTGACAGCCCACCTGGGTTAAATAACTCTGTTCCTTTAAAACCAGCCTTAAAGAAAAGGCAGGTTAACCACAAAAAGTGATTGCTTGATTTTAAAATTCTTTTAACATTTAAAGATGTTTTATGGTTTGTGAGGTTTGTCTGATGAAGGGTTTTTAACCCGAAAGTGCTTACGTTTTATAATAAAAGATTACGGCCAGTTTGGACTCTGCTCCATTTGTTTTTGGATCTGTTCTTACTAGAAGTTGGAGAGGAGTCCTTAAGGGAAGCTAAGAGGCTTGTGTTCTGCTACATTTTGGTTTATTCTTCTTTCCACATGTCCGAACTACAGAATGATGAGGTTGAACTGGATTATCAGCCACATAAACGTTCACTGGGCTCAGTAAGTGAGAAATTTAAAAGTGACGTTTCTTCCTGTTTAAATCCCTTACTTGGGATGGATTTGGTGAAGAACTGTACACAGGATAATGGCCTATCTACAGGTGAGCCATCTAATGAGACTTTTTTTGACCACTTGACTTGTCTAGATAACTGCTCAAGAAAATTGAAATGCCTGCAGTGGCAGAGGTTTCATATGGAAGCTTGCTTGGAATATAAAATAGTACCGAGGAGAATGAGAGTACTATGTATGCCAGCACAATGAGATGCATGTCCTGATTTACTTGTGTGTTGGCAGCAGATTAACATAGATACCAGTTTTCGTTACATGAATTTGCTTATAGAATATTTTTCACCTGTTGAAGAGGAACTTCATGGTGAGGTTAAAGACTTACAGAATACCAGGTATTGAACAATATAGACCTTTCTGAGAACAAGTTGCAGCAAACAAAGATGAGAAAGCTGCAAAGGGACTATCCAGAATTTATGACAGGCTGTAATTTTACATGACCTAGTGAACAAGCTAGAACTGAATGCAATTCAGCAGCAGCAAGTAAATTACACACCAATAATGTGTCTACTGAGCTCAATGATGTTTTTCAGAATGTTAATGCTCAACAGAATGTGAATAATGTTCCTGTGGCTTATAACCACAACAGCAGAAGCTTACATGGTTGCCATGGATGCTGATAGTAACACTTCTACCTTGGCTCAGGTTGATGACATCACACAGGGGACCAAACAGTCCAATTTTAGAATGGGAGTGAGATCAAAGACCTCGCTTCCCTCCTCTTCTTCTTCTTCTTTTTTTGTAGTAAGGAACAGCTCTATGACTTTTCCAACTTTCCCAGTACCAGTAAGGAAGAAAACAGAGAACAGGCGAGGTCGGTCAGCACAGAGGGATGTGAAACGGCAGACAGTCATGAACTGACTGACTTTAATGACTGTAATGTATTTAATATATCTAGTGTTCAATTGACTAAAGACCAAATTAATGTTTTAGGTAAAGGATTATCATTTGTCCCCAGTAGGGTGTCAGCATCAAGTGAAGTTATACTGGATTTACACATGTTTGGGCGGAATGTTATTTTGAATGATATGTTTAGGGGAAATAGCCACAATACCAATGTTATGAAACATCCAAGTACTTTTTTACCAGCTATGCATCGTACAGTTCATACATTTTTAAAAACTTCTGAAAATGAAATAAGACTTTACCTTGGCAATGCACCATGCAAATTTAATAATTTAACTTATTTGGAAAGGCAAGCACTGATAGACCTAATGAATGATGATAGACTGGTTATCAAACCAGCTGATAAGGGTGGGACTGTTGCAGTCATGGCTATTAGAGCATATATACAATCTTTGGATGCCCTAACTAGTGATATCAGTACTTATATATATATTTCACCCTTGATGGTCAAGCAATACATATGCAATGGTAAGAAGCTAAGAGCTTTAAGAATAAATGGAGTGTTAGATGATGATTTGTATGCATTTTTAAGTATTAAGCATCCAGTAATTCCTCTTTTTAAAGCATTGCCTAAAATGCACAAGAATATCCTACCCCCACTGATGAGACCTATAGACTCTGGGAGGGGATGGGTTACTGAACATTTATCTATCTGGGTAGAAGAAAAGCTGAAAAAAATTGCTTGCACATTTTACCCAGGATTTTGAAAGATACTGCCCAATTTTTGTCTAAATTATATGATGCTTGCCAAGCTTTAGACTTGAATATATTGATGGTGACCATGGCCGTTAACAGTCTGTTCACAGTCATCACAAATGAATTTGGGTTAAAGGCAGTGAAAGAGGTACTGAATACAGTTAATATATATGATGAGAATAGCAATAATTTAATCTTGGGAGCACTAGCATTAGTGTTAGAAAACATCTTTCTTTGTAATGGAGCACACTATAGACAGGTACAGGATGTTGCCATGGGCACACCCTGTGCAAATTCTTATGCTAATTTAGTGTTAGCCTTCTGGGAAGATAAATATATTTTCACATGTGAACATCTATGGGAGACTTCAATAATTTTTATGCCAGAATTGTTGATGATATTTTTTGTTGTGGGCACAGGGCAGTGATGAACTGTTGAACTTTGTTGATTACATGGAGGAAAGCGCAGTTTTTCTCAGGTTTTCAGTAGATTATAGCATTGAGACCATTGCTTTTTTAGATGTTACATTAAATAAAAACACAACTGGCAAGCTAGATACCACTCTGCATAGGAAACAGTGCTGGAGAAATCGCTACCTAAATGCACGTAGTATTCATCCTAGGCACACTTTTCATAATGTTATGCAAGGTCAAGGATATAGAGTCTCTCGGCTGTGTACAGATAATAATGAATTTTACAAAGAAATAGATGTGTTAAATGAACATCTCAAGGGAAAGAGATATTCAAAGGAAAATTTAGAAAAAACTAAGAATTGTATAATATCTAACAGGGATGGTAGGGCTAGACCATGGTTTTCTGACAATAAAGAACAGCAGGGAGATGAGCTGAAGTAATCTATTAAATATGGTAAAAAACCCACGGTAATGTTACGATATAGTAACAATGTACATGGGATTTGCAACATTATTAAGCAAAACTGGAAAATACTAAGAAGTGACAATCGCTTGAAGGAAATTTTAGGTGAGACACCTAGACTTACCTTAAAGCGAAATAGTAATATAAAAGCTATGTTATGCTTAGAGCCTGGGTTAAAAAAACAAGAAGGTAAACAGTGTTTTTTCTGCACATATGAGAACAGGAACCTTTCCCTGTAGGCATTGTATGGCATGCTCAAATGTAAATGGTTTAAATTACTTTGTATATCCTATTACTAACAAAAAATATACTTTTGAGTTTTATGCAGACTGCTGTACAGAGAATGTGGTTTACTTGGCATGCTGTAAATCATGTCCGAGTTTTTATGTTGGAAAAATTAATTGTAAGTTAAAAACAAGAATATTGCATCATTTGTCATCCATTAGACAAAAGGACAAACATAATGCATTGTAGCAGCATGTTTCTAACTTTCTAGATCATATTTCTGTTTTTATGGTTTTGCATATTGTACAGATGAAAAAAAAAAAGGGAGGGGGCATTGTCAGTGATATGGAATATGCAGAACTAAGATGGATTATACAATTTGCTGCTGACAGCCCACCTGGGTTAAATAACTCTGTTCCTTTAAAACCAGCCTTAAAGAAACGGCAGGTTAAACACAAAAAGTGATTGGTTGATTTTAAAATTGTTTTGACATTCAAAGATGTTTTATGGTTTGTGAAGTTTGTCTGATGAAGTGTTTTTAACCCGAAAGTGCTTACGTTTTATAATAAAAGATTATGGCCAGTTTGGATTCTGCTGCATTTGTTTTTGGATCTGTTCTTACTAGAAGTTGGAGAGGAGTCCTTAAGGAAAGCTTAGAGGCTTGTGTTCTGCTATAATTCATATAAATTAATGCAAACACTGAAAAATTAGTAATAAATTGCTCATTTATATTTCAAACCTAAATGTCAAGGAAATTGTAAAAGTGAACAAAATGTATTATTGTCTAAATTCCTAAGTATATGTAAACAGGCTTAACCAATGATAGAAGTTTCAGATTTTTTATGGTCCTCTCAGGTCTGGTATTCAATCTCCTACTGATGTGTTTCCTAAATATCCGATGACATCTTTTCTTGTGCATCTTAAACATTTTGAAGTGTGACAATGTTTCCTCTTTGCAGGGAACAGAAATTCTGCATGCATTTTGGAGAAGTGGTGATACATTTGGGGTAAGCAGATTGCAATTTGTCCTGTACTACAGAAATCTAATGAATTTCTACACAAAATAAAAACTTAATGTACAGTGTCTCAGTACCACAGGCATATATGCACAAATCTGAAAGTGAATTCTGTCATCTGGGGAGACCCTTTGCACATTAAGCATAGAGTTTACCTCATCCCTCCTACCATGACTAACCCCTAGAACTCATTAGAAACCAAATTTGCAGCAGGTTCTTCCTCTATCCATGCTCAGAGGCATGAGAACTTTTCTTAAGGCGTGCAATTCTTCCAGCCCTAAGTAGACTTGCAGTTCATAGACTGCTGCATCTGCCCTGTATAGTGGTGGTAGGTGACAACAAATATGTACATAACTAACTAACTAAATATATATACAGATAATGTTCATACATTGTGCATTTAGACTGCTCTATATTTGCAAGAAAATATAAAAAAAGTCAAAGTTATGCTAACTTTTTTAGTAGTTGCATGACAACAAAGAGTACCATGTAAACATGGATGCACATCAGCTAGAAAAACATCTGCATAATATCACAAAAAACAGGTTTAAAACATATATATTGATGCCTTAATGTAGTTGATCTAAATGTTACATTTAAAGCCAGTAACTATTTTAAAAACAAGATAATGATGACTCTTTCAAGTCTATCAGACTGCAGCAATAGCCAAAAATGAAGATTGTTCATGTGGAAATGTGGTTCCGAAAAATAAACTCTTTAACGATAAAATGGAAATATCCTTAAAAACAAATAACTAGATTTCAAGGAGAACAAAGCAGACATGTATACTTCAAATTACTTTGACAATGTAAATTATTATTTTGCTTCTCTTTTTAAAGAATAATTGCATTCAGACAATATACTTTTTCCTTGTTTGCAAACCCACCCCCCACAGCTGATCACCAGCTTAGCACCTGTATTATTTTATCTTGAATACCCCTGGTACTATCCCAGTGATGAGACCACACCGATGGTGGGCTTGGCAGGGAATTTGGAAAGAGCAGCCAACAGCATCACATAAGCTGGTCCTGCACACAATGGGATTTTAATGGCATGCCCTAACTGGGAGGAGCTACTGACATCATACGTATCACCACATATAATATCAGTTAGCTCCCCCCTCAGATGCCGTAGTGTAAAAGCAATCTACCCCATTATTATTATTGCACATCCCCATGACTGAGGATGCATCCTCATCACAGGCAGAAACTCTTCCCACTAAGAGTTAGCAAGCTGGTAAAAGTGATCTTTCCTACCCACAGCCTCACTGGGAGCATCTGCCATCTAGGTGCTAGCCAATCTCAGGTTATCTGATTTGTAGTTAGAGCTTTTTCCCCTATATCATAGAGCCAGGAACTCGAATTATATGGATTTGTTTTCAAGAAGCGTTCTTTATTTCATTCTGATTTGTAGTACTCCTTAGTTTCTCAACTGCTTCTATCCAGTTCAGCAGCTTGTGCGTATATGGTTTTGACTTTAATACAGGTAAAACTCCTTTATTCAACATTCTTTACATAGCATCTGTTTTAGGGTTGGTTATACAAAGACGCACCAAAACAAAATCACAACACAATTACGGTAATGATTGCAAATTAAACTTGACAATCCTAGATATAATTCTTGGAACATCACTTCACAAAATTGGAATTTCATTAGTTTTAATAGCTGCATGTCAGCGCCCCTGATGATTAAGTCAAGGCTTTCTTTCTAAGTTTGTCTGTGAGGGATGGAAAGGATATCTACATCTAAGACATTTATAAGTTTAGTAAAAATCTGTTAATCATACAGCTGAGTCTGCCTAAAATATAGGACCACAATATTTATTTAGGCACTTAAAACCAGCAATGATGACCATTTTTATACCTCAAACAAAAATGGGAATATCTATAACTAAATTCTAACACTGAACAAAATGAGCTAAATTACATCACTTTTATCTTAAAATTCAGACACAATTTAAAAAGCTATTCAGCAGAAATACACTAACAGAAATGAAATGAAGCTGTTCTTCTTTCAGCTTTTTCTGGTTAGGGGTCACCACAGCGGAACTCTGGTCCACTAATGATTGGCAGTAGATTTTTACGGTGCTGAGGTGCCAGCTCGATGCCCAACCTTCAACGAAGGCATGCCCATTCACGCATGTCTTTCTAACACCACTCGACCACGGGGAGGACATGCAGACTCCACACAGAAGGAGCTCCAGCCGAGAATCGAACAAGAGAACCTCTTGCTGTGAGGTGACAATGCTACCGCTGCACCACCATGGCTTCCTAACAGAAATGAAATTAAGTAATTGTAAAAAATATAAACTTACATTTGTAATACTATGCAGCACAAATTGTTTTATAAAAAGATGAGCATAGCTTGTTTAATATATTGTTCTCCTTATCTGTTCTGGATTCTGCTGTTATTCTTCTGTTTTCTTATTGGCTGTTTCCATTCAGATGAAGGTGAAACCTATCATACATTAAACATGGCTACCACTCTGATTACTTCCAGCTACATACTTTGAACTGTTTGATCATTTTAATTCTTAGTAACCTCCCTTCCTTTCTTCCTACGACCACCCAGGATTACTGCAGGAGTATTCTATTCCTGTTACTTTTCTCACTGCCTAAAACTATACCTTAATATATCATGCATCAACCTGCCATCCTTGCATTCCAAGTAAAAACTCTAATATGCCATCATGGCACATTCTAGTTACTTAATAGTCAAACAGCTTAATTATTACAGGCAGGAAAACCCCTTTACACACAAAATTCAAAAATCTCACACAAATAAATTCTTGTATGGGGGTCATTGCAACACGCCTATGTGCCAGTTTATGAACCATAGCTTTTATCCCTCATGTATAGTAAGCATTATCTTTTATAATGATTTTTGCAGTCTTTCTACCCTTTGCAAGAGACCAGTCATAAGAGCTCTTTTACTGACATAGCATCACCAGATATTAAATGCATTTACTTTTAAAGTGCAAAAATTAATGCCAAACCAGTTTGGCTTAGTTAAGGGTAGATCATGCTTATTAAACTGGTGGACTTCTTTTGAGAATGTCACCAAAACCCTGGATGAAGGCAAAACAGAACATACTGCCTATCTTGACTTAGCCAAGGCTTTTGACACAATTTTCCTCTCAGATATCATTGAGGAAACCCTCCCAGCTGGGGATTAACCCATACATTACTAGCCAACTGGATCACTGACAGAATGCATACTGTTAAAGTTGGGGAGCACCCCCTCTACCAGTAGGCCAGTTACCAGTGGCATACCACAGGGATCTGTGCTGCACCCTCCACTGTTTTGAATCTATTTATGGGAAGTCCAGGTGAAAGTAGATGGCCTGTGGCTTACCAAGTTCACTGATGATTGCAAACTGGGTGCAATCATTGAATCCTCAAACAATGTTAACATGTTCTCCTTTTCCAAAACTTTAATTATTTAATTGGTCTTCTTATATAATTGTTTTATTGTTCATAGGTTCATAGGTTCATACTAGGCTATCTGCCCAAGGGCATTTATAAGCCTAGCCCATAGTTATTTGGCTTTCGCCACCCCTTTAGTTTGAATAAAACTATGCCTATTATTTTGCTGTGCCTCTGTCAAGCAGTGACACTGAAGTAATCCCTGGGGTATATCTGCGATCCCCCATCCATTGGTCAAGATTCCTCTTGAACAAGGCCAGCGAGGTGCTCTGCCTCACATGTACCGGGATTTTGTTCCACAGCATAGGGAGTCTCTGGGTGATGAATCTGTCCCTCCAGCATGTTCTATTAATAACCGTGTCAAGGTTTAAGTCTCCCGCCCTTGTGGTTCTGAGGGATCTAGATTTTTGAGGTGAAGCATATTCATCAAATCAGGGTTTGACATGGCCTTATATGTCAGGCACAGGTCACCTCTGAGCAAGCGGTATGAGACTGAATAGAGCTGGAGTTCTTTCAGTCGGGCAGCATAAGACATATTTTTGAGACCCTTTATCCTTTTGGTGAGGAACTTTTGGGGCCTTTCCAGCTGCTGCAGGTGTCTGGTCAGATACATTCCGAATGGGGCATTGTACTCAATCATAGGTCTAATGAGTGATGAGTACAGGGGGGCGATGACCTCCCTTGATCTAGATGTGAATCCCTTCATGATCAGGTGGGCAATGTAGAAGGTTTTCCTAACTACTTTAGCAACATGAGTGTCAAACGAAAGGCTACTGTCAACTTGGGTCCCCAGATCCCTGATGACTTCTTCTGTGCTCAGTGGATTGCCACCTATATGGTAGTTAGGGGTAACCTTGTTTTTCCCGAAGGGTATGACTATGCATTTCTTGGCATTTAACTTTAGGCCATGGCTCTGGCACCAGTTTTCCATTTCTGTGAGGCCCTTCTGAAGGATATCTGTGTCAGATGTGTTTTCGACTATGGCGCCCAGTTTGCAGTCATCTGCAAACTTTGTCAGCCATAACCCTCCTGTGTTTGCTTGTACTTCAGAAAAGTAGATGCCGAACAAGAGTGGACCCAGGACTGAGCCCTGTGGGACACCACTTGTGACAGGCTTTGAGTCTGACATGGCTCCAGCAACTCTGACCCTGTGGGTTCTGTCACTTAGCCAGTTTGCAACCCATCTTGTGATGTATGGGTTTACATTCAAGCTGATGAGTTTTTTGATGATACCTGAGTGGGGTATTGTGTCAAAGGCCTTTGCCAGGTCAAGGTAGGCTGTATGGACTGCCTTTCCCTCATCAATGGCCTTGGTGACTGTCTCGAAAAAGTCAACCAAGTTTAAAAGGCATGATCTGCCTTTGACAAAGCCAAACTGGGTTGGATCCAAAGTCTGCAAGTTCCCTATGTCTTTATTTATGAGTTCCATTATGATCCTCTCCATGACTTTGCAGATAAGGCTTGTCAAGCTAATGGGACGGTAATTTCCAGGGTCGGTGGAGGCACCGCCCTTGTGAAGTGGGACCACAGTCGCCGTGCGCCACTCCTTGGCACGTATCCTGAGGTGAGGCTAAGATTAAACAGCTGTCCTAACTGCGGGTTTAATTCCTCATTGAGTTCATGGAGCACACAGCCGGGGACACCATCCGGTCCCATGGATGCTGTGTTTTTGCTTTGGAGAGCAGTGCTCCCCTGGGCGATGGAGATGTTTGTGGGGGCTACAATCCTCTGGTATAGATATCTCTCCTTTTGGGGGGGGAGAAGTTTGCACTGAACCTGTCAGCCAGTATGTTGGCAATGTGTGTAGGTTCAGTAATCTTCACATCATTTTGAACTAATTCTGAGCATATCTGGGAGTTTCCTCCTAGGTTTCTAACATAGCTAAAGAAGGCCTTATGATTGTCTTTTGAATCCTTGGCGATTTTTCTCTCAAAATTTGCCTTGGATGATTTTATGAGAGCTCTTAGTTTTTACTTATAATGATCAAAGGTGTCTTACCTTTCAAGGATTTTGCTCTATCTTGTAGTAGCTTCCTCCTTTTGTTGTAGAGCTTGTTTATGGCTGGGGTCCACCAGACTGGACGCTTGCCTTTGGTACAAATAGTCTTAGTTTTGTTTGGGATTGCCTGATCCATGCAGTCCTGTAGGTGCTGGTAGAAGGCATTTGTAAGTGATTCAGCGGTTTGAGTAATGTTTACCACTGGCTCAGGGGCCTTAAAGGAGACCACACTAGTTTTAGAAGTGTGAAGTCAGCTTTTGAGAAGTTTTTCACTGTGGTCTTTTTTGTTTCAGGTGGGGGCGGGATGAGGACCCCCAGCGAGATTAGTTTATGATCTGATCTCACCAGTGAGGGGTATACTTCCGGTGTTGAACATTGTGATCCCATGTTCGTGATGATGAGATCAAGTATGTTTTCTCCTCTTGTGGGGATGGTGACTAGTTGTTCCATGGCATTTGAGTTTATGAACTCCAGGAACCTTTGGGCTAGAGTGTTTGGGCTTGAGTAGTGTTCCCAGTCTATATTAGGGTAGTTGAAGTCACCTAGTATGATGGTGTTTGGAGATACATTTAACCCCTCCATTGTTTTCAGGAAGGCCATGTGAGGTTCCTGAGTTTGAGAGGGTGGACTGTAACATGCTACAAATTGCAGAGCAGTCTTGCCTATGGTTAATTGCACCTGGATGGTCTCCGATGCATCGTGCGTTGCCACCAACCTTGAGGTGTGGGTGTCCTTTATGAATATGGACACCCACCCTCCTTTCTTGGTGTTGTCCGGATTTTGGGGCCGGAACGCATGATATGAGGTGAAACCTGCTAGTGCTGGGGTGCTCTCAGGAGCCTTGAACCAGGTTTCTGTCACAGCACAGACATCGATGTTTTCCATACTGAGAAGGGCCTCGAGTGCGTGCATCTTGAGATTGAGACTTCTGGCATTGAGCAGCATTACCCTTAGTTTTTTTACTTTTTTGTGTTCTAGGGTGGTAGGTTTAGAATTTGAGCCTTGCCTAAAAAGGCACTATGGGGTGGCAAGAGCCTTTGCCAATATCCGGAAGCCTAGGGGTGACAGGTGCAAGCCGTCCCTTGCGAAGCAGCGTGGCTTGTCCAGCATGTCATCCCAGGCAGACAGACATTGGATCCCCTTTGAATGACACCAGAATTTAAGCCAATTATTAAAGCTGATCATCTTATCACTGTATTGTGGCATCATTCTAGGTGAAGGTAGGATACTGCTCAAGGTCAGGGTCATACCTGCCTGGGCTACATAATCAGAGAGCTCCTCAATGTCTCTTTTCATGTAGTCCAAGGAGGTACGTCTCAGGTCGTTGTCACCAGCGTGGACAATGACTGAGTCGTACTTGTACCTGCTGTTGAGAGACCTGAGTGCTTGTGTTATGTGGCGGATTCTAGCGCCCGACAGGCAGCTTGCTGTGACCTTCTCCTTACTCAGTCTGGTGAGCAGGACGTCAGTGTGTCTGACTATGGAGTCACCTATGACAAGTATGTTTGGTGTTGCATTTGGCCTTAAGGGCAGTGACTGCTTTGCACACTGATTTTGTTGTTTATGTGTTGTTTGTGTGGTGTATTGAGTTTGCAGTTGCTTGGGTGTCTGCTTTGGAGGCCTCTGCTGTTTAGGTAAATTTTTACTCTTTACTCAGAGCCTCCGAGTATGTCTTAGTGTGTTTATGTGTTTGATTCAGTGGTGTGGTTGAGTTATGTGAGACTGGTATTGTGGTGTGTGTAGTTGCCTTCTCCTCCTGCCTGGTCTTGCCAGTCCTGAGTTGAGAGAGCTCAGCCTCCAGTCTGGCTAAATAGCTGCATCTCTCACAAGTGTTAGTGTTACATGGGAGGAGGAGATGGTTGTCCGTGTACATGAGGCAATTGTAACATTGTCTCAGAATTCCCAGATTCACCAAATGGGCAGGAGAGGACGCCAGCATCTGACCCTTCGACATGCTAGAAAGAATTATGAGTTGGTATGAGACAGAAAAGTAGTGGGCTTAGCAGGGAAGTGGGCACTCCTGGGGGGTTTTGCTAGTGAGAGATTTGTATAATATAGGAGTGCTTGACCTGCAAAGAGAATGCTTATAAGACAAGGGATATGCTTATAAGACAAGTGCTGAGCTTTTTGAGAAGAAAAAGCTATTTGGAACAAGTGCTGCACTTTTTAGTGTAGGTGTAAACTGTTTAGGTTCCTAACAGAGCAGTTCTAAGGGAAAAATTGAAGAACAGACTTTCTGGAGCCAGAAAGAGTTTAACCTTGTTTAACCGGCGCTGCCCGATGCTGCTCTAGTGGCAACTCCGCGCTAAAGCACGTTAAAGCGTGCTTGATAGCAGGGGCTGGAAAGAAGCAGGAATAGACCCAAAAGGGAAAATAAAACTACAGTTTCAAGTCAGTAACCACCTCTACGGGGGGCAGGGAAGCTGCTCAATGTTAGTCACTGCCACTGATGAACAGAGATATAAACTATTGATTGCTTGTGTAACTTTGTCTGAGGAAGTTTGGATACTAGTCCTAACGAAAGCACTTACGGAATAAAGTTTTGGAAAAGGAGAATATCTGCAAGTTTTGCTGTCTTTATGTGTTTATGAGCACCAGTTGGTTGTGTTGTTTTTGTGTTTTTGAAGTTACATGGCGAACGGCGCAGGTACCTCCTCACAATCCTTATTTTCACAAGATGAACTCAATCCATCTGTGAGCACCAACAATGAAGTGAATGATGTGGGTAATTTGACCCTTTTGGTGCAACAACTGCTAGGCAGAGTGGATACTCTGTCCAAAAAACTCGACAATGAGAAAAATAGTGGGTCCTGCCTGCCTACTAATTAGTTAAACAGCTCGATTCCCAATGGACAAGGTTTGTCCCATTTGCAAGTACTAAATAGCCGTGAACATATGAACAATGCAACCAGAGGTGCTATTACAACACCTGATCACGACTCGAATCAAAATGACAGCTAAGGACAATTACAAAATACATTAAATATGTTACCTGTCTTTGGCAAATATTTAAAAACCCCTACCTTTTTTGGTGGTGACCAAGACAACAAATGTCATTCTTCAAGCTCTCCGGTTAACAATAACTCTAATATAATAGCTAACTTGAACGAATTTGACAAGAAGATATTAAAATACTGTAAATTACAGTTGGAAATTAGTTATCTGCAGCAATGTATTAATAAAAGGGTCGTACGTAAGGGTCTCCGTCAGTGGAGGTACCCTGTTGGACTTATTCCAAAATCTAGTTTCCATCTGGAGCTTATTAGCTTATTTGACAGACAAGGCATGGAATTCTTAGGTGTCCTCATAAAACATTATGACACACAAGTTGCCAATCTTAAAGGTGAGCTAGAAATCCTGGAGAAAAAACATTACATCAGATACAGAATTCCCCAGGTATAAATTCGACTACGGTTGAATTTTTTCATCTATTGATGCAGTTATCAAGAGAAGCATTGAGGTGAAAAATAAAAAATTGAATAGGGATGTTTACGCCTATGAACAAGGCAATGCTTATCCTTCATCTCCACAAGTATCTAATTTCATTGGCAGTGATGAGGTTAACCATGATTCACACCCCTTCAACAATGTCTGTGATGACGAAGGCTCTGACAACAACATCCAACCTCCACAGGTCAGGCGGAGTGAGAGAATTAAAAATGGCAATGGCCCAAGACAAGCAACAGGGTTTACATCAAACAATATGAATGGACAGGGTTTTCAGGGTGCTCGCCAAAAAGCTACCCTGGCACAACAGAATTCCAGCCATCAGGGGTAGCAACGGAAGAAGCAGAATCGCCGGAGGAGGCAGCCCATGGCTCGCTCGCTGCTCATTTGATTACATTGAGCTCCCAAGGTGACTTTAAAGTGTTTAACTATACCAATTTCCAGTTGGATATGTGTTTTGTTGATTTTTTATCTAGAGGTCTTTCTTTTGTGCCTAATAAAAGGGCAGATTTAGCAAAAGCTATTTTGGATTTGAAAATTATACACCTTGCTTAACACAAGATTTGAAAGTTTCGAGTTTGTTCAATCCACCCCTACACTCTACTATAGCACTATTCGAACGCATTTGCAAAATGGATTTAAAAGATGGTATACGCAGTAACATTTCTAAAAAAAACTACTAGTAATATAACTCCAGATGAGCTGGACTTTTTGGTGTCCCTGAAGCTACATAGAATTCGGGTAATGAAACCCGATAAGGGAGGGGGGCTTATATTTATGCACGAGCATAATTATATAAAAAAGATGCATGATGTTTTGGAAGATGACTGTTATGGGTTGATTAGTACCAATGAAATCAACATTGCATACAAGTAAATTTACAACCATATTAATGATTTGTCCTTGGAAGGCAGTATCAATTTGGATACACTTCACTATTTAACCATGGCAGCACCAAAGACACCAGTTATCTTTGGGTGTCCTAAAATACACAAGAAAGTCTCTGATCCGCCTTCTAGACCTATAGTTGACGGATGAGGCTCTATTGTATATGCTTGTGCCAAATATGTTGATGGAAAACTAAAACCATTCATAAAAGGGGAAGAACATATTTGCCCAGATTTATGGTGATTCTTAGAAGGCATAAATAAATTAGAATTTAATGCCAATTTAAATTTTTTAACAGTTGATATAAAAGTTTTATACACTGCTATCCCACAAGATCAAGGTATAGATTGGGTTAGGCATCTATTGTATGCCAAAGGCATGGATAATTATGAAATACATGTCTTGGAAACACTTTTACAGCTAGTTCTCCACAACAAATTCATGTTATTTGATGGTCAAGCATACAAGCAAACTACAGGTGTTGCCATGGCTGCACCCTGTGGTGGTAGCTTTGCTAATTGTGTTCTAACACATTGGGAACATGAATTTTTATTTAAAAACGACTTGTTCCAACAACATGCTGCCTGGTATACTAGATACCAGGACAACATGTTTTTCATTTGGAAAGGCGATGAAACCACAGATCCAATTTTCATAGAATAGATTAAATGCTTTACTGGATTTTACCTTTCAATTTGAAACAGAAGCTATCAACTATTTGGATGTGTTTATATCAAAAGATAGAGCCCATAACAGATTTAGAACAACTATATATAGGAAACCCACATATTCCAATACTTTTTTGCATTTTTCTAGTAGCAATCCCTTCCATCAAAAGAAGGCAGTTATGAAAGGCCAGTTGGTCAGGGCATCAAGGATGATTCCTTTCAAAGATAATTTCCAAATAGAATGTAGTTTACTTAGATCTATGTTCAGCAGTAGAGGTTATCCACCCAGATTATTTGACAAAATAAGGCAAGAAGTGGTCAACAAGAGAAACATGGGACATTTTAGACCTATCCTGTTTAATGGATACCATGAATTTACTCATGAGTCAGACGGAGATAGAAATAATCATGTACAAACTAATTTCCATACTAAAGGCATATTAGACATGGGTGGCCCTACATTTATTACAATGTTTTCAAAGGATGCAAAAATTGTTTCAAATATTATTTACAAGAATTGAGCACTGTTGGCAGAAGACACACACATTAACAAAAAGTTTGAAAAATTGCCACACATTATTTTTCGGCATGGCCAAAATTTAAAGGACATTCTAGAACTCCCAAGTAGAATTACAAAAAAGAATATGGGCATGTATAAATGTGGTCACTGCCATCAGTGTCAGCATATTCATGTGGGCACAAAAATAACCATCAGAGATGTTGAATACAACATATCAGGTAAATTCAATTGTGAGTCTAAGGGCATTGTTTATACTGCCATATGCCAACAATGCCAATCCTTTTATATAGGAAAGACAGAAAGGACAGTGTGCCAATACATATATGAACATACATAATATATAAGTAAAGGTACCACCAGAAACGCTTTGGCTAGGCACACCTTGCAATACCCCACTCACAAATTTTTGTTTGCCATTGTGCACCAGGAATTACACAATAAAAGAGGAGGGCCATGGGCATTAAGGTTAGAAGAAAATGAATTGTTGTGACAAATTAGAACTTTTGCACACACATACCCTGGCCTCAATGAATATACTTCCATAAAATGTATTTTGAAACTTAAACAGTTAGATTGGTAGCATATGGGGGGTTAATACAAAATATTGTCCCATGTATTGTATTTTATTCACTCAATTATATAACATAGATATTTTTGCACACATTTTTATTTAATACATTTGTATTTTATATTTCATCAAGTCACTAATCTAGCATTTAGGCATTTAGTAATAGAATCATGAATTATATGGAAATTTTAAGTAAATAGTTTTCCATATGAAGAAAGGAATTGAGTTGTGTATCTAATTATTTAATTGGTCTTCTTATATAATTGTTTTATTGTTTTATTTATCAATTGCATAAGTATATAAGCTATTGATTGCTTGTGTAACTTTGTCTGAGGAAGTTTGGATACTAGTCCTAATGAAAGCACTTACGGAATAAAGTTTTGGAAAAGGAGAATATATGCAAGTTTTGCTGTCTTTTTGTGTTTAGGAGTACCAGTTGGTTGTGTCGTTTTAATGTTAACATATTACAAAAGAGGTTAACATGGACAAATGACTGGTGCCAAAGTCACAGACTAAAATTAAACAAAAAAAGTGCATTATTATCCCCTTTGGCAAAGAGGAAGTCCCTGCAAATTACAGTACTGACAGCACCCCCTTAAACTCAAACCCAGTGGTGCAAGATTTGGGAATATAGGTTGATAGCAATCTATACTTCAATTACCATATGTTCACGGTGGTAAGGAAAGCTTTCTATGTTGAGCATCTCATAATGTTATAACGCCTCTGTACTTATCCCTCATCAGAAGACTAATAGATTACAATACTTCTTTTTGCATGTACCTCACAGAAACCTGCAGCAGCAGGAGAGACCACAAAGGTTTCTCACCAAGAAAATTCAGGGGGGCCTACAAAACATGACGTATGTGAAATGACTGAAAGCCCTGTCACTGTACTCTGTATCTTACAGGCTGCTGAGAGGCAACTTGTGCCTGACCTAGAGAGCTCTAATGGAAATGCTGTACATCCACAAATCAAAGGGAGCAAAAGTCACTCACTCCAGGGATCTCACCCTAGCCTGTGACATTAACAGAACATGCCAGAGAGACAGATATATCTCCCAGAGATTGCCCCTCCTCTTGAATAAACTGCCAATTCATGTGAAGCAGAGCTCGTCAATGACCCTATTCAAGTGCAACCTAGACAATTGGATGGGAGACCGTAAATTCACTCCAGGGGGTGGCACCTATGCCCTTCATGGGCAGGGGCATCTGGTGCTGATCATAGACTCACTCTGTGAATAATGACCATCTAACTAAGGTCAATTAGGGAACATGGGTATAACATGGCTAGGCTTGCAAAGGTTCTAGGGCCATTAGCCTAGTGACCACCTTTGAACCTTTGAACCTATAATAGGGATAAAGCCCTGACTAATATCAGCAAACCTGAGCTCAGCAAATGGTTCAGGCAATTACTGGCACAGACAAGGGGGACTTTCATGCCCATCCTAGAAGAAGGGATGGTGGTTCTGACCTGGCTCATGCCACTGATCTAATAACAGACATTAGGTAAAGTGTGAAAATCCATCTTCATGTAGGGAGCCATTGCTGTAAAGACATAAGTATGGCCACTAAACTCAATGATGATAGACCCTGTTGCCATTTGTGGGGGAGCAGAGGAGGACACATGCGTAGACAGAAGGGCAAAGGCAGCCTTTGCAGTGACAGAAGTACTCAGCACCACCAGTGGTGGGTGTTAGGCCAAAATAAAATTATCTCATTGTTGAGATGCCAGTGAGAGCACCTTCATGGCTGCCTGGATAATGCCCTCTCCCTGAACAGTGTAGTATGTGGCTGTAGGATGGCACCTTCATGGCTGCCTGGATAATGGCCTCTCCCTGAACAGTGTAGTATGTGGCTGTAGGATGGCACCTTCATGGCTGCCTGGATAATGGCCTCTCCCTGAACAGTGTAGTATGTGGCTGTAGGATGGCACCTTCATGGCTGCCTGGATAATGCCCTCTCCCTGAACAGTGTAGTATGTGGCTGTAGGATGGCACCTTCATGGCTGCCTGGTAATGGTCTCTCCCTGAACAGTGTAGTATGTGGCTGTAGGATGGCACCTTCATGGCTGCCTGGATAATGCCCTCTCCCTGAACAGTGTAGTATGTGGCTGTAGGATGGCACCTTCATGGCTGCCTGGATAATGCCCTCTCCCTGAACAGTGTAGTATGTGGCTGTAGGATGGCACCTTCATGGCTGCCTGGTAATGGCCTCTCCCTGAACAGTGTAGTATGTGGCTGTAGGATGGCACCTTCATGGCTGCCTGGATAATGCCCTCTCCCTGAACAGTGTAGTATGTGGCTGTAGGATGGCACCTTCATGGCTGCCTGGTAATGGCCTCTCCCTGAACAGTGTAGTATGTGGCTGTAGGATGGCACCTTCATGGCTGCCTGGATAATGCCCTCTCCCTGAACAGTGTAGTATGTGGTTGTAGAATGGCACTGTCGGCATCTACAGGGGCATACACTATGCAAGAAAATAATGTACTTCTTGCACATCTATCTGTCCTCCTGCAAAAAAGGTGACCTCAAGGTCATTAAGTACCTTGAAGTGCTTCTCCTCATTAAAAGTTGCTTGAATGTGATGATACTGAACCCATATCAGGCAAAGAAAGCCATTCCATCCTAAGTAATTTACCTGTTGAGGCCAAAGTAATACAAACATTTCATGGACTAAAATTCAGACTGATGCCTACTGGGTATATCAAAAACTAACTTGGTGAAGTCCAGTGACAGATCAATATTCTGGACAAAGCATACACATGGTAAAAGCCAGTCATATCTCACAATGTACCTTTGTTCTCAAACATGTATAACTAGGACATGACAGACACAAATTTAGATTACATTGAGCAGTTTGCCTTGTCTTTAAACCTACCTATGGCTTTGTGGTTCTGCATACTTTTTCCAATTGATTATGAAGTGCAGCCAAGTAGCTAATGACTGAAGTAATTTTAACGGGGCACTGAAACCTACAGCACTAGTCATCAACCTGTTTCTCTTGCTAACCATTCAGTGGGCCTGTAGTAGCTTATGTCTGTAAACTTATAACTATATTTCATATGTACTTTTCCTATATTCTGTGATATGTATTGCTCATTGTCTAGCGTATCTTCTTTTCTCTGTCTTTTTGTTTTTTTTCTCATTCTTAATGCATCTGAGGCTGAATGTTTTCTTAAATGTCATTTTCTATCTAGATCCTTGATAAAGTGATGGTCTAGCCCATTTTAGGCAGATTAAAATATCCAGTTATAACCACACTTTCCTCTGCTTCCATTTTTAATTGTTCCATCATAGTTGCTTGAATTTAGTTAGGATTCTGCATGTATTAAGTACTCACTAGTCCTCTCTTCCTCACCTCTCCCTTAACTGTGTCATGCTCTTCTTCTTCCTCTTCTTCTTCATCACATTCCACTGTCTGCTGAGTATTGCAGCATATTATCCCATACCATATATATGCAGTTCCAGTTTTTCCTTTATTGTCCTTTCTAATGGTTCTCTAATCAGATACAACTGTATTCCAATGGCTTTTCTTATTAGTTATAGGTTCATAGGTAGGTACTAGGCTATTGGCCCTAGGGCCTATATAAGCCTAGCCAAAGGTACCCTGGCTTTCACCACCCAAGAAAAATATTTTCCTGTGCCACTGTCAAGCAGAGCCAGAGAAGTGATCCCCGGGGTGAATTTCCTATTTCCCATCCAGTCATCAAGATTTTTCTTGAACAGTGCTAATGAGGAGCTTTGTTTGATATAGATAGGTAGTTTGTTCCAGAGTATGGGAAGTCTCTGGGACAGGAATCTATCCCTCCAGCATGTTCTGTTTATTGTGGTGATGAGGTTTAGGTCCCTAGAGCATGTAGCTCGTAGGGATTGGGATTTCTTTAAGTGGAGCATGTCTAAAAGCTCTGTGTGTTAGGTAGAGATCGCCTCTGAGTAGGTGATATGCAATGGAGTAAAGCTGCAGTTTTTTGAGACGGACTGCATAGGGCATCTCTTTGAGGCTGGTAATCCTTTTTCTGAGGTATTTCTGTGGCCTTTCCAGTTGTTGTAGATGTCTTGTGAGGTACATACCAAAAGGGGCATTGTACTCTATAATGGGTCTAATGAGTGATGAGTAGAGGGGAACAATGACCTCTTTTTTTCCTGGATGAGAAACCTTTTGTGATGAGGTGTGCCACATAGAAGGATTTCCTGACTACTGTGGCGATGTGATTATCAAAGGAAAGACTACTGCCCACCTGTGTCCCAAGGTCTCTTATCACACTTTCGGTGTTATGTAGACTACCACCTATGTGGTAGTTCATGGGTACTGAGTTTTTACTAAAAGGAATGACAATGCACTGTTTGGCATTGAGCTTGAGGCCATGGCTTTGACACCAGGCATCTGTCTCAGCAAGGCCCTTTTGTAGGATGTCCACATCTTTTGGAGTTTTGAGTATGGCTCCTAGTTTGCAGTCATCTGCGAACTTCATTAGCCAAAGACCTTCTGTGTTGGCCTGTACTTCAGAGAAGTAGATACCAAACAGGAGAGGACCCAGGACTGAACCCTGTGGTACTCCACTTGTCACTGGTCTGAAGCTGGATTTGGAGTCTGCTACTTTCACAGTGTGGGTTCTGTCAGTGAGCCAGTTGGCAACCCATCTTGTGACATAGGGATTTATGCCTAGTTTAGTGAGTTTATCTATAATTCCAGAGTGGGGGATGGTGTCAAAAGCCTCGGCGAGATCTAGATAGGCTGTGTGAACCACCTTACCCTCATCTACGGCTTTGGTGACTGCTTCAAAGAAGTCAATCAGGTTTAGGAGACATGATCTGCCTTTTACATACCCGAACTGGGTGGGGTCCTGAGTTTGGAGATTACTAATGTCATTGTTTATAAGTTCCATGATGACACGCTCCATAGCCTTGCAGACCAGGCTTGTTAGGCTAATGGGGTGGTAGTTTCCAGGGTCTGTGGTGGCTCCCCCTTTGTGGAGTGGGATAACTGTCGCTGTGCGCCATTCAGTGGGCACACAGCCTGAGGTGAGGCTATGATTGAACATGGTACTTAGGTGGGGTGCCAGTTTGTTCTGTAGTTCATGTAGAACACAGCCTGGGATGTCGTCAGGTCCCATGGATGCTGTGTTCTTGGCTTTGGATAGTGTGTTTTTTACCTGTGCAGCCGTGATTACAGGAACTTTACATTCTTCTGGTATAGAGATGGGCCCTTTAGGGGATGACAGAGGGGTAAAGTTAGCACTGAACCTATCTGCCAGGATGTTGGCAATATCCGTTGGTTCTCTATATTTAGTGCCATTGTGCTGTAACTCAGAGCAGATCTGAGTGTTGCCATTGAGATTCTTGACATAGCTATAGAATGCTTTGTGGTTGTCTTTAGAGTCAATGGCGATTTTGTTTTCATAACTAGCTTTGGAGGATTTTATGAGGGATCTCAGCTTCTTACTGAAGCTGACCAGGGAGTTCCTCCAATCATGGGATTTTACTCTTTTTTGCAACAGTTTCTTTCTTCTGTTGTAGAGTTTGTTTATGGCAGGGGATCACCAGATTGGCTTCCTTTTTTTGGAGGATAGCATCTTGGTTCTGTTAGGGATTGCACTATCCATGCACTCATGTAAGTGCTTATAAAGTGCATTTGTGTAGGATTCAGCAGTCATACCTCTATTGTCCGTCAGCATGGGTGTCGTGAAGTTTGCCACTTCTGTCTTAAGAAGCATGAAGTTGGCTTTGGAGAAATTTTTTACTGTGGTTTCCCTAATGGGGGGGGGGGAATGTGGATGTCTAGGGTGATTAGCTTATGGTCGGATCTGACCAACGAGGAATTGACCTCTGGTGTGGAGCACCGGTTGCCCATGTTGGTAATAACCAGGTCTAGGATATTGCTGCCCCTGGTGGGGGTGTGGATAAGTTGATCCATGGCATTGGAATTTATGAATTCCAGAAAACGTTGAGCACAAGAGTTGGTACATGAGTAGTTTTCCCAGTTAATGGTAGGGTAGGTGAAATCGCCCATTATTAGGGTGTTAAGTTGTACCCTAATATTTTCCAGTGTATTAAGAAATGAGGAGTGGGAATCCTGGGGCATGGTGGGGGATCTGTAGCAAGCTACAATTTGGATTGCGGTCTTGCCCAGAGTTAGTTGCACTTGGATAATCTCAGATGCATTATGCTGAGCAACTAGCCTGGAGGTGTGGATATCCTTAGTGAATATGGACATGCCTCCACCTTTAGTGTTATTATGCTAACTATGTTTCGGGGTATGCTGCTTCACTTTTGGCATAATAGCAAAGTAAAAACAAAGTTTAATGTTGCAGTTAGCCCATGAATATCATCTACTGCAAACATTGTATGCCAAAAGGTCTGTGTAAGTATTATCATATCAACTATTTTTTTCTGCACTATATAAACAGATCCAGTTTATTTATATTTGGAAACCCATGCAGTAAATATATTTAATCAAAAGTCTAACTATAGTGAATGACCTTAAGCAGACTTCTCACTATTCTTGTTAATTTTTATTTCTGCTTCTATGTGTAAATAATTTGACTATAATAAGTCATAATGTATTTATTCTGAACATTTTATTATGCCAAAATTAGACATAATGTGAAAACAGTGGTTAAGAATAGATTAAACTTATATGACAATGATTTAATATTTAGAGCAATTTTAGCCACTTTATAGAGAAATTAAAGGTAAGGTAGTATAATACAAACAGGAACTGCAATATGAAGTGAGAGGAAAAAAACAACATATTTAGAAAGAGAGTTAGACAACAGAAATGGATTGAAGTAAGGATGTAGATAAAGAAAGGAAAGTAAGGCAGTTTAATGTATGGATAGGTACTTGTTAATATTTAGAGATATAGTTTATCCTAAGTTTGAGCAAGAACTGAACCACATTTTGCCTGGGAAGACATGGATTCAGGTAAGCAGTTCCAGGTCCTGGCAACCTTGTACGAGTACACACCAAGTCCAGCATATTTACAGAGAGGAGATTTTGGTCATTGAATCATAATGAGAAATTGCAAATATAGTTGTGTAGAATGGTATTTAGTGTGAGACAAGCAGATGGATGCTGGATAATTTCATAGGTTGTAAGAGGATGAGTCTATGTTAGTTGATGTAGTAGTTCTAACAAATTTAGACTTTTTAGCTGTATACAGTGCTGGGGTCTGAAGGAAGTATTTGCTGCATATTTTGCCACTTTATTATAACATTGTTCAAGTTTTGATTTTTGTGATGCCTGGAGGTCTATAAGGATGGCAGCACCCTAAAGTAGTGAGGGTAGGAGATAAGTAGTGGCAAGTGTAGCTTTAGTTGCTGTGGTTTGAAAACTTTTGGCTCTGTAAAGCATCCCTAGTTTTTAGCTAGTTTTTTATGCAATTTTGCATATGCAGGTTGGATTTAAGATTGTCATCAACAATAATCTGCAATAATTTGTTATGAGAAGTGACTTCAATGTTTGCATTATTAAGAGAGAAGACTATAAATGCTATTTTTTATGACAGAGGGTTTTTTGGGAAAAAATAAGTAGTTTGCTTTTTTGGGGGATGTGAGCTTAATTTTATTATTTTGTGTGCCTGTTAGTAATACATCATAATTATTTATCTTTCTGCAACTTAATCCTGGTATCTGTTGCTCTTCCTGTACTGCACTTGTGTTTGCATGCATTCACTAAAGCACATTTGGATATGGCAAAATGCATCTCATTTTAGCCCAATTTATGTAGACTGTCGTGCTATTAAAATGAGTCTTATCATTGAAAATGTGTATAAGTGTATAACCTTGAATGACATTCATGACCTTATACTTATATACTGCATCGTGCTGATGATAATAGTGATGCATTTAAATAAGATTTTGAAATCAAACTAAGTACTAGTTTTTTGACAGGTGTGCTGTAAAAAGCTTGCTGTTAAGGGTTCAAATCTATTACATTATTGGAATTTTGAACATAAACTTTCTAGGTGTTTGAAATAAATGCTTATTGAGTTCATAAATTGTTTAACCTGTTTCTGTTAGAGAGCAACTTTGATTCTTGTAATGATTAATCTGCTTGCTGCCTACACTGTCGGTTTTATTTATATGATGTAAAAACATGATGCACGTAAATGCTAGTTTTTGACTGGTGGCCTCATCCATTCAGAAATGTAAATGTTTCTGACTCAGTACACAGCAAGATTATTCCAAAGGACGACTTTAAGCTTCAAATAAAGAAATAATATTTTTCATTTTCTTAATTTATTTTTTTACTACCCTCTGTAGGTACCATGTCTGTAAAGTGCACTGAGACTTTAGGAACCTCCAAAATTTATGACAGATCATGTGCTCTGCTCACCAGCATATGCAAAAACTAATTATCATTTAGGTTTTTCTAAATATTATGCAATTGTTCAGATAAAAAGAGGAAAAAATATCTAAAAATGGAACATTTCAGGCCTTCACACATACTACCAAAATGCCCTTACCTTAGAATAAAAAATGTAAACTAAAGTTTAATAAAGCAAACTCCACCTCTCTCAGGAATAAACAGACAACGATGTCCTCAAAACCCAACTGCTTCTTGAAAGTTATAACATATATGATTCCAGGCAGAACAAAATAAAGCAGGTAATAGTTCTTATGCTACTAAAGAAATTCAAAGGATTTATTTTACCTACCAGCTCACATAAAACTACCCGTACATACCAGTTCTCTAAGAACTACCCAATCTGATTATGTCCCTCCATTTATTCCCAAACAACTCTAGCAAAGCAGAGAATTACAAACTAGAAAAGCAACCTAAGTAGCCTATAATAAATGCACTCCACCTTTCTTTGTTTCTCTGCTGGTTGATAGTATATCCCTCATTCATATTTGAACATATCTGTAACCACAAGTTAAATATGCTCTTGTGGTACCCATTCCTAAAACTCCTTCTCCATCAAGATCCAAGGATTATTGGCCCATTTCAATATTATGCCTACTGGCTAAAACATTTGAAATAATGAATACACAAATAATGAAATACATAAATAAACGTGCATACCATAATACGCTGACAGTTAAAAGTAAAGTATACTCCAATGTGAAATGTGGATGCCTCACAGGAGGAGGGAGTTCACCCTGATCTATTAATTCAGATACTATAGAAATTGGGATTTAACAACGAATTACGAAGGTGGATAGAAAATCACTTTCAAAACAGATCCATTAGTATACAGAATTGGAAACCATCACTCAACTAAGTAACCCTTCACTGCAGATATGAGACAAGGAGCTGTGCTGGGTGTTCTAGGTGTCCATCTATGTCCATCCATAAATAGTATGACCACTACCATAACTCTTAATGCAGTTATCCTTTATATGGATTAAATCATTTGACACTGATCAGGAATTCATAAAAAACAGCTGAAAGTTGAAAAATAAAGTGATTTTTATGAACTCTGTAAATCCTTTACTGAAAAATGTTAAATGTGCATACAACCAGAACAGCCACTGCACTCTCTGATGATTCCAAAAGGTCATGAATAGCAGCCTGATGTAACAGTTGTATACAAAACAAAATTACCCAGCTACAAACCTACCAATATTTAGGACTTTATCTAGATCAGTCCTTAGCATTTTCACCTTACACAGAATTAATTAGTGATAAAGCAAATAAACAGCTAGAAGAATACTTTGCAATGTCAAATCACCTTATAGATGACTTCAGAACAATGCTCTAATCCCTGGAACAGAGTATTGTCTCCCTTTAATAACTCTAACTCAACAAAATATAGCAATTCTGCAAACAATCATATGTCAAATGTTTTGCTTCATCAGCTTATTATTCAGATAAGAGCAGCACTGAAAAACTCTCATGAAAACAAAATTCCTCATCTCCTCTCCTTATTCGCTTTTATAATTATTTACAATGTGAACTTTCCCTCTCTAGTCAGTAAATTATAGACTAAAATATTACTGTATAACCCACGAGACACAAATATCAGTATACTGACATCAGGAAAACATCAGTTTGGACTGGCTTCCCAAGATAGGTCACAGCAGCTGGGCACTGGCAAAGTGACCTGAGAGCTTCTCTCTACACAATAGTCCCATCTGCAATTCACCAGTAACTGTTGTTACAATTTTCACAAATGTTCCCTTCCCCAATTATTTAGGAAAACTCATAATTGTTTTACTTTACTTATCCATTAAGATTCTAATGACTTTTGATAGATGGAGCTCCAAATATTTCATCAGTAGCATTATATCAACATTACAGCAACATATCATTAATTGATTAAGTTATATCTTCTTCCAAAGGCTGACAGCTTCTTGAAGTAGTAAAGTGCAACTAACTAGTCCTCAAGTTGAAGTAACCAGTAGTACTAGTGCAACTAAATGGTCCTCAAGTTGAAGTAACCAGTAGTACAAGTGCAACTAACTGGTCCTCAAGTTGAAGTAACCAGTAGTACTAGTGCAACTAACTGGTCCTCAAGTTGAAGTAACCATCTGAGAGGATTTATGCACTCTGTGTGCAGCTCACTCACTTTCTGGCCTCTGCTGTACCCTATGTGTGGTATATAGTCACACTTCTCAGGTATATCTGGATCTGGGTGAGAAAAGCCCATGACTCCTCTCAACTACATGAGTATGTACTTTCAAACTCTTTCTCAGTCTTTTGATTTAGCACCTTCTCGCAGTTGAAATTAAGCTAGAACAATGCAAAGTTTTTTTCTCCTCTAGGCATAAAGGACTGCCTAATATTTTACATTGCATTTCACAGAGATTTAGGATGGTATTAATAGTTTCTTGCACAATGTGACAGGGGTATTTCTTATGCTTACAAATGAGGGTAGCAAAGGCGAGATTCATAGAGACCATTTACACTAATGTGCAAGGCCTGAAAAATAATGAGATGCAAATGAGAAATGTTGTAAATTGTAGTATGCAAATGAGACTGTTTTGCAGTTCATAGTCTGACATCCCTGCAGTACGCACATCCATTGTAAAATGCTATGCTTTGCCTTTGATATTGGTGTTGCAATCTATGAACTTGTTTGCTGAAGTTTGCACAAGCACTTCCTTAACACACAGATTATTCCCCCATTAACCCCTTCATAAGTATCGATAAGCACAAAAATGACACAATAAATTATTTTGCCTCATGATCACTTCAGCAGACTGACCATGGATATACAATCACTTCCCTGACACACAAATTAATTATTTCTCCCAGCAACCCTTCATTAACATTTCCTAGTATGCACAAGCACTAAAATGAAAAATTCACTCAAGTGACCCCTTCAGAAACATGCCGCAGTATGCACAAGTACCAAATCGAAACATTCACCCAAGTGACCCCTTCAGAAACATGCCGCAGTATGCACAAGTACCAAATCGAAATATTCACCCAAGTGACCCCTTTAATAACATGCCTCAGTATGCACAAGCACCAAAATGAAACATTCACCCAAGTGACCCCCTCAGTAACATGCCCCAGTATGCACAAGCACCAAAATAAAACATTCATGCAAGCGACCCCATCAGTAACATGTCCCAGTGTGCACAAGCAGCAAAATTAAACCATCACCCAAGCGACCCCTGCAGTAAAATGTCCAGGTATGCACAAGCACCAAAATGAAACATTTATCAAATGACTACTCCAGTAAAAACGTCCAGATACACAGAAACTCCGACTCCGCTTCCTTCACATCTCCATATTCTGACTGAAACCTGCTGCTTTCTGGCATGACTTCAAAGTAATTTACACACTTTGTATGCAAATGAATTCATTATAGATTCATGTCTATGAATCATATTCACGTGCATTCTTGTAAACTGCCTTAATGTCGTATTAGCTCTCCCCATCACTTGTATATTAATCACATTATGCATTTCAGATAGAGGGGTGTGCTCACAAAAAGACCTTTGCATTTCTGTAGCTATCCTGACAGTCTATCATTTGCATAACACCATAGCACTGCCTTTCATGGATCACTGCTATGGAAATGAGAAGCCCCGAACTATGAATACCACCCTTAATATTTCCAAAACAGCTTTAACACTATCCACTGATATGAGTAGACGGACATGTGCCAAGGAACTGACACTGACAAAACTGTATTCTAATTTTCTAGCATTTCTTTCCACTTAACAGTGCCAGTTTTAAGGAGTGTAATAACTTGGCAGCTTTTATGGGGATAAATCAGTGTCAGAAGTAAGCCCACTAGCAATGAAAAATTAGATATATCGACAATGAGAAGGGAATTGCAAGTATTGAAATGGAAGGTGAGTTATAACTGTGATCTGGGAATACAACTGTGTTGCAACTTGCTACCAGTTACTGCACAGGGGCAACTACATCAGACACGCATCTGCTAACACATTTTGGTCACTTACTTGCTCTCTGTAGCAGACAAAGTAAAATGTGTTTCTAGTTTCTTTTAATCAAGTTATTCCTTAAATCAGAACTGAAATATTCTGAGAAATGTTCTGAGATGTTAGGGTACAAAAATATTTATGGTTTAATATTTATGAAGGTAAGTTAGCATAAATGTTTATATTTCTCCATATGCAGTATAGCAAGTGGAAATTAGCAAGAAGACCTTATATCTAACTGTGTTACCTGAAGACAGGCTATGAAAGCAATTGCAATACATCATTTTTATTAAAAAAGAAAAAAAAAATCCAAAGCATGCACTGTCAGCAGCAGGAATCATTTGCAGTCAGCCAACTCTTCAGTACAAGTTGTTTTTATTCTTCCACATAAAAAGCACCCAGACTGAGTGCTTTCATCCCCTGAAACTGGGGACTTCATCAGAATCTAATTGCACCCCATAGTGAATTCATTTAAATACTGTTTAAAATAACTCATCTAAAGGTACCACTACAATAATTCATTCAAGTAAAAAATATACTAACTATAAAAATTTTCTTTTAGAAGTGATGTTTTTTTGTTATCATTTTTATTACATATAGTCCAGAGAGGTAAGTCTCAAGTCATTCATGCCAATGTGGACTATGACAGAGTCATAACAGTACCTGTTGTTGAGACACTTGCGTGCATGTGTGATATGGTGGAGTCTAGCACCTGACAAACAGCTAACTGTGATTTTCTCCTTATCCAGCCTGGTGAGGGGCACATCTCTGTGTCTCACAATGGAGTCTTCTTTGACTAATATGTTGGGTTTATGGTTAGGCCTTAGTGGCTGTAAGACACAGGTGTGTGAACTATGTGTGGTATGTGGTGTGGTGGGCCGTGGAGTTCACGTGTGTTTTTGCCTCAGAGGTCTCTTTTGTTTGGGTATGTTTTTGTTAAGGACCTCCGCATATGTGGGTGTGTGTTCTGTAGGTGTGACTGGTGTTTGACGTGTGTTGTTTGTGTTGACAACCTTCTCAGTGCCAGATATACTGGCTTGTGAGGGAGAGAGCATAGACTCTAGGTTTTTAACATAATTGCATTTCTCACAAATTGTGTTCCTAGGGTATTAGTAGAGGGTTGCTCGTGTACAGGAGGCAGTTGCTACACTGTCTCAGGATGGCCATATCTACCAGACTGGCAGGAGAAACTGTAGGAAATTGTCCATCAATATTTGTCAGAATCTGAGGGAGACAGGCCAGAGAGAGCTAAGGGGATAAAGAGTGAAAGGTCTAAGATGAGTACTATTAGGAGATCACACAAGTACTACTAAGGGAAAATTTGTAGCTGGAATAGATAGAGAAGCACACCTGCCAAGTTGAGGAGTTACAGTATCTAATATAATTAGTTGAAGGTTCTACTGTAGTAGGTCAAGCAGTATAAATATGTATATATATATATATATATATATATATATATATATATATATATATATATATATATATATAATTTTCAGAAAGTCTAACTCTATATGGTCTAGACCATATGATCGAGTTTTTGAAAACTCAAAGCTTTTGAATGGAGACTGCAGTACAGCGAGGATATAGAAATTTACCCTTTTCCTCATTGTAGTGCGATCTCAGAGTTGGTAAATATAATTTTCAGAGGATGCGGGAGCAAAAACATAAAAAAGTAGATTTTTTTTTTTTTTTGGATGTTCAAGTTTTCAGAAACTCGATCATATGGTCACTTCAATATTTTTTTCAAGTTTCCGAAAAGTTGATCATCTGACATAGACCTACATATATGTGTGTATATATATGTATATATATATATATATATATATATATATATATATATATATATATATATATATATATATAGACCCCCTTCATATGGGCAAACTTTCAAAAAGTTCGACTTTCATATCGCCAAAACCACATGATCGAACTTTTGAAAGTTCAAACTTTCCTAACGGAGATCTCTGTACAGTATGGAACAGGAATATTTCCCTTTTCCGCAGTGTAGTGCAATCTCAGAGTTGGTATATATAGATAGCAGGGGGTGTGGAGAGTTCAGGGGGGCTAATTTGGGGGCTAAAATGTGGTAATTTTTTTTTGTATTTTTTTTTTACTTTTTTATTAGTTTGATTATATGATCTCGGCCATAGGAAAGTTGAACTTTTGAAAGTTCAATCATAGTAGACCCATATATATATATATATATTTATATATATATATATATATATATATATATATATATATATATATATATGTACATACATTTCTAACATTGTATTTATTTATTTGACAAGTATACACTTTGGGAAATAGTAAAACAGCACACAAAATGATTCTTTAGCATTTTCCATTTTAACAGCTTGTCTATTTCAACAAATATCATAGCATCATAAGAAATGCAAGACAAGTAAGTTGTGAAACCATTTGCACTGTTCCAATGCCCATCCTCAAGATGTACTTCTTGTTTGTAGAAGGGGAAACAAGTCTGCCTTGGGATGAATTTGTGGGTGTCTATTCATTTGACAAGGTTTTCTCCCCATTAATACTGGCATCCCACAAGGCTCTATTCTTGAACCCCTTCTTTTTAATATCTTTACTAGTGAACTACATAAATCCAACTCCAAGTCTTCTCTCATACAGTATGCTGACAACTCTACTATTATATCTGTAGCTGACAATGCAATAGAACTACTTACCGTCACACAAACATCAGACAATCATACTGAAACATGGCTTACTAACAATCAACTAATACTCAATCATAAAAAGACAAAACTACTTTTCCTCCGAAAACCCCATTACCAGCTCAAATCCTTATTTAACATTTTTTCACTGAATAATACTAACATCATCCCTGTTAGCCAGACTAAGCTCCTTGGAGTAATCATCGATGACCAACTGAAATTGACCTTCATATACATCACTCTATTAAGAAAACTCACCAAAAGCTTGGCCTCCTATGTAGAAACAAAAGGTTCCTGACCCCTGACTCCAGAATCTCACTAGCCAGTGCTTACCTTCTTCCCAACATTTTCTACAGCTCGCAAATATTTACAAATCTTCAGTCTTCTCTTCTCATTAAACTTGAATCTACCTATAACAAACTACCTAGATTTGCTGCTAATCTGCCATCCATATCTCAACACTGTCATGCACTCAGGTCACTCAATTGGCTAGAGTTCCCTAATCAACTCAAAGTTACTCAAATGCTTGTCACTCACTCCATCATCAGTAAACCTTCTTCCTGCCCTAGTATTTCATCTATAGTCTCATTTTATATCCCTTCCCGATCTCTAAGGCGCTCTTTTCAATACTTGTTACAGATGTACAAACCTAAAAAATCTGATGGACAGAACCTATATAACTACTCACCTGCCATTCAATGGAGCAAGCTTCCTATGACCCTCAGAAGCATACCTCAAGTCCACAAATGTAAGAGCTCTCTTAAAGAATATCTAAACCAAAACTGGATATGTCGCTGTAACCACCCTACCTGAAGATAGTCCTTACTCTCTCACTTCTCTTCTTTGTTCTTCTCTCCTTCCTAGTCCCTGTTTCCCCTTTTACTCTTTGTTATGCTTTATTTACTTCTCCACCTATCCTGCTTCTTCACCCTAAGAGTCACTTTCCTCTCGTTCTACTTCTTCTCTTTGCATTTGCTTTCTGCTGCACTATATCTTAACCTATTAATAATAATTTACAACTTCAGTTGATTTCATTTAGTAACTGCTCAACATATTCAATTTCATTATCTACTGTTCTTTATGTCTGCTCCACTTTTATGTTTTACTGTTTATTTATTATGTAAACTAGTCTCTCTTGTCTCTTTTATCATTAAGTGATATGCTGCTAATCTTTCTGTATTATACATTTAAGGCAACATGTATGTTTAATGTATTTGTACTGTGAAGCTTCCCCCCCAGGCCTCGGCTGAAAAAGGGGCTTTATCCCAGTCGGACTATCCCAGTCAACAAAAGTAAAATAAATAAATAAATGATGAGAGGGTGTTATTCTGTTTAACATATAATGTCTGTTTATTACAGAGATAATCATATACGTCCAATATTATTAGGTTGTGGAATTTATGAGTTAAGCTAGAGCTACTACTGAAATGTTTGTTACTGCTGTTATGTGCAAGATGTATGCTTTCTTGTATGTAGCTGGTCATTTACATGGATACATAGATGCTAGAAAAAAATGATTGTATTGCCCAGTTAATTGGATATATTGTTACTGATATGCTACAACAATGCTTGTATAATGAAATGGTTTCACGTTTGTCCTCTGTCACCTTTTATTTTTTCTATTTGCTGTTCTTTGATCCTTTATCAAAGCTTGTACTTTTGCTGTGTGGGAGACACTGAAATCAGGGTTAAAGAACATATTAATGCTGTTTTTGTCCAGATGCATATTTATTTTGTCTGCGATAATGTACATCACTCAAAGTGACCATACTATACTGGGAACTGTTTAACAGAATCGAAGTAACAGACCTGCGTAAGCAAGAGAGTCCCTTCAGACTTGTAGAAGTGAATTGTACTTTCTCAACTCCATTTAAGTGTACCATGTGGTGCAGATAATTATAAAACTCTGCTCAGTTACAGGAGAACATTATCTCCTACCACAGAGCTTTCCACGTGGCTATAGACAGAGCTGCATATCTCTTTCTTACACCCAAAGGACAAGCTGCCAGTTATCTTTATGTACAGCTTAGCAACATATGAAGGCAAAAATACTGTCCCGCTTGCTGCATTGCTTTCTCCTATCCAATTAAAACGTGCCTGTAATTATGATCATTATTATTGTCATTATTATTTATATTTCTCGAGAAATGATCCTTAAAACACCATAGAACAGCAATTCATGCTCACTGCCGACCTTATCCATAAGTCTATCTCTGCAGTCACCTCTTCTCTGTAGTTGGAATTTCAAAAACTTTTATTCCTTTTTCAATTGCTCTGCCTTTGTATATTTGTGCTGTAGCATTTTATTTAGAGCTTGACCACAATATATCAGCATTTATTTCAAAGTGGTTCCTTATGAACTTCGTGGCATTATAAGAAACTTATAAACTGGCAAACTGCAATAATTCAGATTTTAAAAGTCCAAATTAGGATGTGTTATGATCTGTTACTGGATCTGTATCACTTCCTCTATGGGTAGATGAAATTAAACCTACCAAGGATCGGAATTCCTGAACTCCATCCCCCAGGAAAAAAAAAGCAGCTGAAAGAATACTTTCTAAATTACCATCTCAAAGGGAGGAAATTGCCTACACTGGGCATCACTGCTAACACAACTCACCAACAGTGATTTCCTGTGGAAGAGCTCCAGTCCTCGGTAGGTTGACTTCTGGGAAATGATACTGGAGAATTCAGTATTTGTCCAGCTGTAGTTACCCATTTGTAGCAGGACTCCTATCACTCTCCTTAAGACATAAGGATAAATATAGTTTGGCTTGATGCAAATTACAAGTCCTCAAAAGTGTAACTAATAAGTCAATACAGAAAGCTAACAGTCACCAGTGATATGATATTCACACACTGATATAATTTTGAGTATTTCTCTTAGAAATACATGTGCCCTCCCACTCTCTCTCTGTGTATGTATGTGTTTGTGTGCATGTGCGTATGTGCCTGTCTATGTGTGGGTGCGTACATACACATACATGCACACACATACACCCCCCACACACACGCGCACACCCACACACCCATGAGTGCACACACACAGACACACACACACACACACACACACACACACACACACACACACACACACACACGTGCGTGCGTGCGCACACACACACACACACACACAGGCTGGCAATGAGCCTGACAGTTATAATTACATAACTAAACACAAAATGTGACAGGAACATGAAGGAATGCTGATCATGGAACTTAGACTGAATATCTGTAAGAAACTTTTGCAAAAAACGCAAACTAAGCAAATATAATATGCTATGATAGTATAACAGATATAATGAAAATGTCTCCAATAGGCAGAAAATGTCTCCAATAGGCAGAAAATGTGATTTCAGTTTAAATGTTCTCACTCATGTCATACTCTTTGTTTATATAAACTCTTTCCAAAGTACAGAGAGTCTGTCTACTATGGAAATAATGACTACAATTTTTGTAAGTGTTTATGAACGAAGGGTGTGCCAACATAATAAAACATATTGGCCACAAATGATACATATTTGTGTGTGTGTGTGTGTGTGTGTGTGTGTGTGTGTGTGTGTGTGTGTGTGTGTGTGTGTGTGTCTGTGTGTGTGTGTGTGTGTGTGTGTGTGTGTGTGTGTGTGTGTGTGTGTGTGTGTGTGTGTGTGTGTGTGTCTGTGTGTGTGTGTGTGTGTGTGTGTGTGTGTGTGTGTGTGTGTGTGTGTGTGTGTGTGTGTCTGTGTGTGTGTGTGTGTGTGTTTAGTGTGTGTGTGTGTGTGTGTGTGTGTGTGTGTGTGTGTGTGTGTGTGTGTGTGTGTGTACATGTAGATATAGGTTCATATCACTCTGAAATTCATCAGCAGAGTAAATTGCTTGAAAAATTCACCTATACTCATTATCATCTACTGGAGATGGAAGAATTAAGACAGAGTGTGTGTGGATAAGTTAAGAGTGGGCTTGAGATTTTTATTAAAAAACTTTCAAATATACCAAACTTTTCATAATTGGGGGTGTTACTGAGTGGGGGTTGACGCTAGGCTGTGGAAGTGGCTACATTAGGTGCTGTGCAGGTGTGCTGCTGCATGTGGTGTGTCTCTGAGTGTGTTGTGCAGTGGAAGTATTATGGAAAGCTGTTTCTAAGGAAAGTTATAGGGGTGGGGATAGAAGCAGGGTCAGGGTTAGAGTTAGTACACATTAATAAGTTGGCTCATAAGGGTGAACTGTGAATATCAAATATTTTCTGATTTATGATTTAGCTTGTTAGTAAATTTTATTCATCAAAATTAATAGTCAAGTTTATTACTGTAAATTGATCAGAAAAAATCTAGGAATTAAGTAAATTATTTTCATGAAGATCTAAGCAATTAGTGAAAATATTTTTATTTTTGAAGTGCGTATGTGTATCTAATTTCGAGACATTTAACTGTCAGTAGTTGACTAATGTATGGGTTTCTAGAAATGTCCTTAATATGCTCAATATTTCGCTGGTCCTGCCTCCTTAATTGCGTTGCTATTTGAATTATTTTGTGTTTAACAAAACATTACAGTTCAGTAGTAAGATTATTTTGCCAGATTTCATGTACTGTAGTCCATAGTATGGTAAGTTGTAGGGATGAGGTTAGGAGCAAAAGGGGTATTGAATAAAGTAGAAAAAAAATCTACAATTTGCACTAATAATTTTAAGAGCTTGATTGGGCCTTGTACATCACAATCCCTCTCTTTTTCAAGAATGTCATTGTAATTCAAGGAGTACTGTGATTATGCTCTGAAAACAAGAAAAAGACAAGCCTGTTAAGCACCTTTCTGATGTCAGCTTTTGTCAAATACCCTTAAGTGCTGTTAAGTTCAGGACTCAGAATAGGGAGTAACAGCAGCTAGTGCCAGCCAGAAAAGAATGGGGGCAGAGCTAAAACAGATTTCAGAGCCGGTTAGATACTTCACCATGTCACACTGTTAAATACAAAGTGTGATGGAGTGTGTACAGCAGTACATGTTAGGTCCTCAGAGAAGCACGCTGCTACCACCAGGTGTACATTGTGTGACAGCAGTGCTATGGATCATGACTTTCAAAGCTTCTAAGACACTTTGTGCTCCTATACTTTTTTCATATAACTGGTAGTATTTCAAACCAATAAATCTCCATATACTACAAAGAATTATGACCAGGTCTCTGATCCTAGGTCTTATTATGTCTTCTCAACATGGATGCCAATGGCTGCTCTTTAGCTTTGATTTGCTCTGCTTTAAAGGTGAATTTGTTGACATCCATGTCCAGAGCACAGTCTATGGTCATAGACCTGGTCATAATCCTCTGTATTGTGAAGAACTATATAGCAAGTTTGCTATTTTATTGTTGTTAGAAATAATGTAAGGCTCTTTTAAAATATGTGCATTAAATTATATGGTGCCCAATAGCTAGCAGATTAATTTCCTAACGTCAGATTACAATAGGAGACAAGAACTGCATACTTGTTAAGACATGTGCCCTTTATCATGCTGGCTAGCACCATTTATACTAAAGGAAGACAACAGAATTCTTATAATGCAAAGTAAAAAAATGTTTATAACAGATATACTTTAGCCAATAATGAGTGATTCATTTCAATGTCTTGTACAGAGAAATCACCTTATTGTAAATATAGTAGCTTAAATTAACTGAGTGAAATGTAAAAGTACTTGTACAGATAAATCACCCTATTGTAAATATAGCAGCTTAAATTAACTGAGTGAAATGTAAAAGAGGCACAATATATAACTCAAATTAGATAGGAAAGTAATTTGAGTATTAATAAAAATAATGTAATACTATTATCAATGTAAAAAGACATTCTATATTTCCTTACCTCCAAGTGATAGTTATCTCTATGCATTAACAAGTAATAAGTGAGGCATTCAACCATTGTCTTTTCCATCAGAAATGTAGAGAGTTTTAAAAAAAATGTTCCATCATAGCTATAATTTTGACATTATGGATCATATTCACAATCCCAGGTTTTGGCTGAGAATAGAGTTAATCTGCAAAGAACGGCCCTGTTTCATTATGCAAACATAGTCAGTAAAGGTCATTCGCATTGACTATGGAAAAACAGAGGTTTTTGATAAACTCACCTTCCTATGGCAAAAGCATATGGTACTTACAGGATAAGCATTACGGTGAAAAATTGTTAACGAGTAACGCATGTAGTTGTTAGCATAGTACTACGATTCATAGAGATAAACATAAAAGGGCCTCGTCTGCATACATAATGCATAAAGGACCCTGAACTTATATTTAACAGCACCATAATACCTGTGAATTATTGGACTTATGTGGCAAATTATTTAGGAAATTGTGGACTTTATAAGTAAGAACATTTTCAAAATAAGGTAAAACTATTGAGTTCGCTTTAAGAAATCAGTCACTTTAAAATGGAAAATCATTACAGCAGCAGTGGAAATGTGATCACTGAGAACATAATTTATTGTGGTGTGTTTTAGTGATTGTGCATACATGTTAGAAGTACTGGCAAGGATATTTTGTTGGTTACACATGTGTCTTTCCGGAGATTCCTGAGTGTCACTGACATTATTATGTGGTAGGGGCTAATAAAAGGATGGAGGTGTTAATAAACTGCTTTATTTATTTTATATTAAGGTATTAATTTTAGAACAAACATCACTTCAGCACAACTTTACTTGGCTGGGCTCAGCATGTGTAATATCATTATGGGGGTTGTGTCACATAACTTTTTTTCTCCGAGGATGGCAGATGTTTGACTGATGAGTATGCTTTTGTGTTTTGTGTTTGACTGTGGCACTAGAGCAGAAAAATGGCAACTAATTTTTACAGGGTCAGCAAGTATCTATGTCGATTGCAAAGTAGAGATAATACATTTGCTTATGTTTTTAAGAATGAATGTGCAGACGGTGAGAAAATTTGATAGTGACTCTCAAGTAGGTTTAACTAGCATATGCTGCTTCACATAATTTCTCATTTACATCTCATTACAGTTAATTTGCTTACACTCATTTGCAGGCATTGAGTGTTACCAGAAAAGGCCTTTATGAATCGCCACCAAGCTACACTCATTCATGGACAGTGCGGTTACCCTTATACTATGATTATGAATATCAGCCTATACCTTCTGGAGTGAGATTCTCAGTCAACATGTTTCATTTGTAATTTTTTTTAAAGCTTTTGCCTGTGTTTCTTATTTTAAATACCAAAGTTTGACAGGCATGACAAACAGACTGTGTTTTCTTTGTCAAGTAAGAAAGCTGATTAATATGGACAGAAATTGTTCTGAAAGTTCCTTGCTTACAGTTGTCTTTGAGAAGTGTCAGTAGCACTAGTCTGTAGATGAATCACAAAATATATATCTTCATGTTTGGCCGTTATGATTAGCATGCAGCAGGGAATGGCATCAGCATTAATACAGGCTGAGTTGTTGTCACATGTTTTTCAGAGCCAAAGTAATTGCCCATTGCTATGGTATTGGGGCTTTTTAGTGGATTATTATTTGCTACTAAATATTGCATCTGTACTGTTTGCAATAACGAATCTGAGAATTTGAGATTACATATTATGCTATTTCCTATGTTGTTTGAATTGCTTATCATCTGACTGCATTTACAGGCTGGTAGAATAGATATATCTGAAATGATAGATGTCATTGCAGGATTTGAGGCTTACATTACTGTCTCCTTTATTTCTGGTGGTCCAATTACTGTGCTAACAATTACTGCCAATGAGAGCCTACTACAGTTATTTCTTACATCATGCTGCTTCTCAAATGGCCTATAGCACCATTTTAGTTTCCTGAACTATATTTATGCTTGGGCTTCTTTAACTAACTTCATCTTTGCTCCAAGAAACTTCCATGTTTGCATTTTGAAGGGTTTTTTTGTTTTCCTCAGATGCCACTTTTGCACTTTTGTGCAACTGGTTTTCCTAATGTGTTTTCAACCAGGAAAGTATAAGTATTTTCTTTAACTTGGACCATCTCAGTTTTTTTCCACAGGTGCATGCTATACTTTCTAAATAAGAAGTATTCAGGTAAGAAAAAGCAGTATCAGAAACTAATAATTTCACCAACAACCTAACTTGTTGGTATTAATATTTATTTGTTTTAATATGTTTTTTACAAGCAGATAAACATAAATAGAGCAGTTTATAACATCCACAAACAAGTTAGCACAAGTTACAGCTCCTGCTATGTCTATTCCTTCAGCTCCTGCTATGTTATTCCTTCAGCTCCTGCTGTGTCTATTCCTAAAGCTCCTGCTATGTCTATTCCTACAGCTCCTGCTGTGTCTATTCCTTCAGTTCCTGCTATGTCTATTCCTAGAGTTCCTGTTATGTGTATTCCTTCATTTCCTGCTATGTGTATTCCTTCATCTCCTGCTATGTCTATTCCTTCAGCTCCTGCTATGTCTGTTCCTTCAGCTCCTGCTATGTCTATTCCTACAGCTCCTGCTGTGTCTATTCCTTCAGCTCCTGCTATGTCTATTCCTTCAGCTCCTGCTATGTCTATTCTTCGAGTTCATGCTATGTCTATTCCTTCAGCTCCTGCTATGTCTATTCCTTCAGCTCCTGCTATGTTTATTCCATCAGCTCCTGCTATGTGTATTCCTTCATCTCCTGCTATGTCTATTCCTTCAGCTCCTGCTATGTCTATTCCTTCAGCTCCTGCTATGTCTGTTCCTTCAGTTCCTGCTATGTCTATTACTTCAGCTCCTGCTATGTCTGTTCCTTCAGTTCCTGCTATGTCTATTACTTCAGCTCCTGCTATGTATATTCCTTCAGTTCCTGCTATGTATATTCCTTCAGCTCCTGCTATGTCTATTCTTAGAGTTCATGCTATGTCTATTCCATCAGCTCCTGCTATGTCTATTCCTTCAGCTCCTGCTATGTCTATTCCTTTAGCTCCTGATATGTTTATTCCATCAGCTCCTGCTATGTGTATTCCTTCAGCTCCTGCTATGTCTATTCCTTCAGCTCCTGCTGTGTCTATTCCTTCAGTTCCTGCTGTGTCTATTCCTTCAGCTCCTGCTATGTCTAGTCCTTCAGCTCCTGCTATGTCTATTCCTTTAGCTCCTGATATGTTTATTCCATCAGCTCCTGCTATGTGTATTCCTTCAGCTCCTGCTATGTCTATTCCTTCAGCTCCTGCTGTGTCTATTCCTTCAGTTCCTGCTATGTCTATTCCTAGAGTTCCTGCTGTGTCTATTCCTAAAGCTCCTGCTATGTCTATTCCTACAGCTCCTGCTATGTGTATTCCTTCAGCTCCTGCTATGTCTATTCCTTCAGCTCCTGATATGTTTATTTCATCAGCTCCTGCTATGTGTATTACTTCAGCTCCTGCTGTGTCTATTCCTTCAGCTCCTGCTGTGTCTATTCCTTCAGTTCCTGCTATGTCTATTCCTAGAGTTCCTGCTGTATCTATTCCTTCAGCTCCTGCTGTGTCTATTCCTTCAGCTCCTGCTATGTCTATTCCTAGAGTTCCTTCTGTGTCTATTCCTAAAGCTCCTGCTATGTCTATTCCTACAGCTCCTTCTGTGTCTATTCCTAGAGTTCCTGCTGTGTCTATTCCTACAGCTCCTGTTATGTCTCTATTCCTACCACTGTCTATGTCTATTCCTATGTCGTCATACTCTTCTTCATGACAGTATCCATCTGAATGCATGTTATCACATAACTTGGTTTGTACTAAATCAGTGTTAAATTGTTAACTAAGTAAGATGCATTGGGTAGAAGTGTCTTTTTTCAGGAGGTAAACCTGGGGTTCTAATCTGGTTAATAGATTTTCTCACACTTAAAAAAGTATGCATGTGGTGGTGAAGATGTTAGTTTCTAGTGTCATGGAACAGAGCCCATTAGTTACTTATTGTCCAAATTATATATGTTACATTACCATACTAGAATGTGCCAATTCATCATCCCAAAGTAAAAAAGTTATGAAGTTAAATGTTTCTCCTTGCCTTTTTGGCTTGTTCTTCAGTAACTCAAGATACCTAATATGTTCATGTGATTGGTGATTCAGAGAGAGACACTTGTCTTATGGACAGACATTTTACATGTGAGTTTCCATAATGAATATATTTATATAGAGGATAAATCACAGACATGGTGATTGCTTCATTTCACTAAATGCTAAGTCAGTACAACTAACATGCACTGAGGGGTATTGTTGAAACTAACATTGCTAAAGCTCAGAATCTTGATGCATTGATACAGAGGAGGAGGATTTCAGTGGTGCATTCACTGCAAGCCAAATGTCAAAACAGTAACACAAACTGAAATATGATGCACCCATTACTAAGAGACTCCTATTAAACTTTAAAAGTTCTGGCATCATTTAACTATGATTTCTGGAAAAGGAGAGAGAGTGTGAGAAAGAGAGAGCATGAATAGTTGCTCAGAAGGAATAGGTATTTGTTAAATCCCGCACTTGTCTAGCACTTAAAAAGCAACATATGTGGTGCTGCTGCCTACGTTTCCTACTGTCTAATATAGTATTCATGTAAGAATATAATGACAAACATTAACTGTTGGTTTAAAATTCAGACGTGGGTGAGTGTGTTTACTCTCTCCCCTTCTTGACCTTTCTTAATAGTTAGCTTCCTCCAGAACCTCAAGTCGTTAAAGCCATTATTCAGATGTCATAGTTATTCCATTATGTTCAGATGCTCCTCCTTTGTATGAGTGATAATAAGAATGTGTATACCTCAATGTATACGTCTACAGCCATGTCTGCTGTACATATATTATCATATATGTACATAAGAGAACGTGTCCCTTCATCTGTATATTAGAACAGGTAACAGGTCAGCCCACCACGTGCAAGCTGCACTTCTTTTATAGCCATCTGTCTAATACCTAACACAGAGTTGGATACCTGCAGAGAGTGTTCTGGGCCTGTGTGTCGTAGTTACATCACCAGTATCCTTTTATAACATGTCCTAACCATGATACTACTGAATATGTTTGCAACCTGAGTTTCTGTAACTGACATCATAACCATTGTCATCAGTACAGAATGAACAGCAATGTTCTTTTGTTTTCATGAGTGTAATTATTTCCAGAGAATGTGGTGGTACGCAGGGGATGGGCAGCAATGAATTCTGTTTCAGGTATTTGAGACTCGTGGCTTACACCTGTTGAGGAAGCACAGTAGTGACTAGCTTCTGTGTCAGCAAGTATGGCAGTTACTGGTCTATAACATCGATGCTCTGGGTATGCATAACTGCATACTGCAGCAATGGTATAGGAGTGTCAGAGATATGACTTAAGATTTAGGGGTGGGAGGTTGGCATAATGGTTAAGGTGTTTACCTTACAAGCACAAGGTGCAGGGTTTGATTCTCAAATGGCCTAATTGGCTAGGTTTAAAATGGCCCACAAGGGCAGTTAGCCTAGTACTAATTTATGAATCTTATGAATCTTATGAATCTTATGATTGGTCATGGCAAGGTGAAGGCACAACAGATAGTGGCTAAGAGGTCAACTACAAAAGGTGTGCAATAAGGGGTATCACTTTGCTAGAAATGGGGGAGTTTTTGTGGTCCATGAGTTGGGAAACAGGAACAGTGAGAACCCTGGGGGTGTGGAAGTCATTGCCAGAATGGCTTAACCTCTATGTGTTTTAGTGAGTGAGATATATAATAAGTTAGTATGACATATAACACATATCATTATAGCAGTAATGCACATAGAAAATGTGACCATAGTGTCCCACCACTTATTTGCCATCAGAGGAGCATTAGGGTTACAGCAGTGGCAGGATAGCAAGGAAAGTATGCCTGCATTGTATATCTAGTGTTGCACAAACATCTTTAGCATGTATGCTGCATTGCACATACACCTCATGTATCATCTTCACTGTGGTCTTTGTATGTTATGCATTCATAGGGCAGAATGGTGTACTGGGGACACATATAGAAACTGGTACAAGGAAAAAAAGGCAATTTTGACACTTGCGCTGAAGCTGACAATTATGCTGATAAACTTACAGTATCCATAACACTCTCTGCACATTTAGCTTTTAAATACAAATCAAGTAAGGTTAAGCTTCAAGATCTCGGTTAGATGACACAGTGGTGCTGCCTGCTGAATGCTGGATTCTCATGTACTCTTTTACAAGGTAAAAGTACAACCACACTGACACATGAGATGATATTTGTACCTAATAAGTACTCTCTGTCCCTGAAGGGGGAAAGAGGACTTCCCATGGATTTGAGCACTAGCAAATCTCCCTCCTAGCTGCTGCATCAGATGTGGCTATACCTACCACAGAGCACTTGCAAGGGGTCCCTCATGCCATCATGTGTCACAGTTGACCCCAATATGTGTCAGCCATCAGAATTAATCATCAGATGTACAGATTAGTTAGACACTGTGCTGCAACATGGTCCAACATGAAGATGACTGCTGTGTTGAGTGGCCCTTTGGAGGATGCTACCCCGCACAATCAGCAGCTCTGTGAGAACCTGACATGCAGAGATACCATTATGATGGCCACATAAGGGATGAGATTGGGCACACTGCCTCTATTGCCACTTCCATGCAGAGGACATCAGGTGCCATCATGACTCCCCATACTGCAGTACTCTCTGTTGGAGGGTACTGTACATACCCTTATTGTGGTGTATATGGGTGCTGTCAGAGACAGTGCACACTGCACCAAAGTCAAGATGTATATAATACTCCACCTTCCTTCACCATTACTGGTTATGCCACCTGACCTGCATTGACTAGACACCTCTACAGTTGACTTCATCCTAAACAGGCTCTCATGGTAGCACACCTTCCCTTTCCATAGGGTGGTTTGAGTCCAATCAACAAATGCCAGTCAGTGGCAGTAAGTCTTAATCACATAGTGGCATCCCAGCTCTGGCACAGAATGATGTGATCAGTGGCACACAGGTTATTCACATCATGTGACACCCTTCTTCACTTTCTGTGACAGAATCCACCATCTAGTTTGCTTTGACAGCCATGTATCACTGTATCTCTTGGCACATGCACACATGGTGACAATGTCTGTGATGCATTATAACTACTATTCTGTACAGTATATGTGTTGATGTTTAATGCATAGTGTGGCCTGATTATAAATTCTCAACATAGCCTGCCCTTAACACTATATGCATTATTGCTGTTGTGTGTGACACTGCATTATCACTATATGCTCATCATGGCCTACAATTTTGAACTAAATGCAACTGCTTTTCCTGCACTGTCTGTGTATTGAGCTTTTCCCCATTTACAGGGGTGGGGGGTGTTGTCTGGCACATGCTTCCTCCTGTTCTGGTTTCACTGTCCTCTACAAATGATGTCACTGTAGCCTCTGTGCCTGGACTTAGTGTAGCTATACCATGGAGCTACCCTACTTATTTTACAGTATCATATATGTAGCAAGGTATCACACAGTAGCTCAATGAGTAGCACTGTCACCTCACAATAAGAGGTTCAAAAGGTTTGGTTCTCAGCTAGGTGCCTTGTGTGCAGTCTGCATATCCTTTCTATCTTCACATGGGTTTCCTCTATGTATTCCAGTGACAACCAACATTCCAAAGAAATGGTAGGCAGACTGACAACTTTTAAACTGTCCATGTGTGTGTGTGTGTGTGTGTGTGTGTGTGTGTGTGTATGTGCATGTGTGCACAAGCATGCATGTGTGTGTGTGTGTGTGTGTGTGTGTATGTGTGTGCGTGCATGTGCATGTGTGCACAAGCATGAGTGTACATGTGTGCGTGTGTGTGTGTGTGTGTGTGTGTGTGTGTGTGTGTGTGTGTGTGTGTATGTATGTGTAATTATCTGTGTCTATGTGTCTGTGATATGGAAGAAAGGCCAGGCAATCTATTTTCAGAAGGCTGTGGTAGGGTACTACTTGCCTTCAGCAAGCCAAATATATATATATATATATATAGATAGATACATAGATATAGCTATAGATATACAGATAGATAGGTATAGATATAGATTTGCACACACACACACACACACACACACACACACACACACATATATATATATATATATATATATATATATATATATATATATATATATATATATATACTGGCCATATAGCCCTGTGGAAATCACCTTGCTAGAAGAGGCAATATAGATGAAATTTGCCACACATGTGAAATATGGAAATTTGTGGATGCTGTGTAATGTCATGTATTTGTAATAATACCCTGACCATTGCCTACTGCATGCCATTTTATGGAACAGTGGCCTTTTCTGTTGCCATACCCCTGTAAATGTAGGTCATAGGGAGCCATCATTGCTACATGTGTGCAGCCTATGGCCCCCGGTGTCATATTGAGGAGTATAACATCATAGAAGCCATGCATAGTGGTGGCTTCTCCTTATAAACTACATCTTCTCATCTATATGTAGTAGCATAATGTCAAGGAGCTATTTAAGTATTTTTCAGGGTGGTGCCTCTTTCATACCTAATATGTCCCATTTTATACTTTGAAAAGTCACATTATTTTGGAATGCAAGTGCTATGCATGCCTTTGTCTTCACTGTGATATGAAGACCAGGCGCTAGTGTATTTTCCACTTTTAGGAGGCACACAACTTGTACAACATTCAGTTTTCTCCTTTTTTCTCCAGTTATGCTATGTAATCCACTGTTTACAGCATTTTTGCTGCCAGCATCTGCACATCCCATTACCAGATGGGAGCTCACAGAGCTAACTATAATAAGCTGTTGCTAGAAAGTCCTGTTGAGGTACCAGCCATTACTGTTGTCTGCAATATATTTCCTGTGTGTTCTGACTCTTTCTAGATTATAGTGGTTGGTACACAAATTCCTCCTACAAGATATGGATCTAATAATATTTTCATTGTGTTTTTATGCATATTGTTACTGTGTCATTTGGATAAGCACATTAATTTATATAAGTATCCCATCATATGTTTAAATAGCATAATGCATTGTAACACCTACATATTTCTATGAATCACCAGCACTGGACACTTGGACACTAACTGGGACTTTGTTTTGGATACTTTGTAACTTGATTATGAATCCCAATCCAAATCTTACCACTTCTGAAAGTAACAACAAAATGTACATCATCACCACAGATAGAATTATGACAGCTTCACAAATAAATTTGAAACACTTGCCTTTACCAAATATGAAATATGTTTATAAAAGCATTGCTTATATTAACCTTTCATTGGTTTATTTAACCTATTGCTGGTGTGAAGCATTTTGTCTGCAAGGTGTAAAGAAATTTAGAAAGACAGTATTAGTGCATGCTTATATAACATAAATAAAAGTTGGTTATGAAAATCATTTTGTGCAATCATATTTTATTATTTAGAACTGACTATTGTTTTAAGTTTATTGGAGCAAATATCTTAAGCAATTCTCTCCGTGGTGATGTGCAATTACTTATTATTTTTAGAAGCAAGTGATAGAACTTGTTTTCTGCACATGTCCATCTAAGACTGAATGAGATATTCTGTCAAGTTTTTTTTTATTAAGAAGTATAATTATACACTTAAATAAGTGAATGCACCTAGTACTTGTTATGCTAAACCCTGATGAAGCTTTATTGGTGTTATGTGAAATGCATGCTGGTTTAAATAATAAAACGCTCAATTATTTTTACAAGTTGTAGTCTACTTGGGTAGCTTACTGTAGAAAACAGTCATATTCCAAAATACAGTAGGTATTGTTTTATTCTAGTTTATTAACAGACCACAAAAATCATGTGTGTGTGTGTGTGTGTGTGTGTGTGTGTGTGTGTGTGTGTGTGTGTGTGTGTGTGTGTGTGTGTGTGTGTGTGTGCACGCGCATGCAGGTGATCTATCTGAAGTGCATATTTTTCTTTTTAAATAGAATGCAAGTAAGGTTAAACTTCAAGATCTCAGTGTGAAGCAAGTATTTTGCATAACCCTATATTTATATTCCAAATGAGAGAAACTGTAACTTTGCATAGTTTTACAGCCATAAATCAGTGAAGAGAAATGGGGGTATGATTTTATATTAGAAATACATTTGCTTTTCCATTAAAAAAAATTGTACATATTGTATGTGATTCTAGCATAGGTTAATGAATACAGCTGTTGTGCCAAAGAGCAAGAAATCTTGGATCTGTTATAATAGTTTATACATGACTATGAATGAAATGTGTTGAGGAATGACAAAGTACTATGTGTTACAATTCTACATGTTGCAGGGGTTGAAGATCTGAAAATTTACACTGTATCTGAACTTTTAATTCCTGAGTTACTGAATCAAAGAACTGAACCAAAAGTTGTAAGTCTGGGGAGTTACATGATTCATTAGTAGGAGAAGAACCATACACAGTACTAGAAATTATCAAACCAGAGTTATATTTCTGCAGTAAACAGGTTAACGCCTAAATAAAATGACTGATCCCCATGAAGCAAGTGAAATTATTGCATTTCATTTGAAAATAACTCATTTAGGAACTAGAATTAAGTGAATTCCTGTGCATGTCAAAAAAGCAGAAAATTAATAAAGTAATTGGATGAAAATCAAGAGAAATGTATCACTAATAAGTTTTGTATAAGGTCTAGTTTTAAGCATAACAAAAAGAATTGTCAAACACTTGTTCAATTGTGTAGAAGCTGTTCCAAGAGAAATCATTTTGGTAATGTATAAAATGAAAGAAATTAATTTGCAACTCAAGATGAATTATACATTTGAAGAATGTCATGGAAACGAGTTGACCATGGGAGCAGTAAATGTAGAAAAAGTATGCAGTGTTAATGATGTGTAAGAACGTGGGAAAAAAAAAGAATTTGAATCAAAAGGTTAACTCAGAAATTGTAAAGAAGAGAAGTTTTAATATTCAAAATGCAGTGTTTAGAATAGATGTATACACAATTTAATGCAATTTGTCCTCAAGAGTTTGACTTGATTATGAAAGAGAGCAAACTGAAACCTGAAGTTGCTACATTACGCATAATGTAAAGCCATTAGATCAAAAAATGTTCACTTGTGAATACCAGAGTAAAAATGATAAGCTTCAGTTGCAAGAGACTGAAATGAAATTACCTTTTCTACTTGACCATTTGATTTGTTAGAAGCTTGTTACAGACAAAATAATTCATAATGTGCAGATGCAGAATAACAATTTGCTTTGTGAACATAAAGATTTATTTATTAGCCCAGTTTATAGCATGTGCTCATCATCTTCATGTAGAGTCTACAGTGTTACTTCTGGCACATGCTCCAAGAAAAACTCAGATACTGCTGAGCAGTAGAACGTATGGTTATAAAACTCAGATACTGCTGAGCAGTAGAACGTATGGTTATAAAACTCAGATACTGCTGAGCAGTAGAACGTATGGTTATAAAACTCAGATACTGCTGAGCAGTAGAACGTATGGTTATAAAACTCAGATACTGCTGAGCAGTAGAACGTATGGTTATAAAACTCAGATACTGCTGAGCAGTAGAATGTATGGTTATAAAACTCAGATACTGCTGAGCAGTAGAACGTATGGTTATAAAACTCAGATACTGCTGAGCAGTAGAACGTATGGTTATAAAACTCAGATACTGCTGAGCAGTAGAATGTATGGTTATAAAACTCAGATACTGCTGAGCAGTAGAACGTATGGTTATAAAACTCAGATACTGCTGAGCAGTAGAACGTATGGTTATAAAACTCAGATACTGCTGAGCAGTAGAATGTATGGTTATAAAAACTCAGATACTGCTGAGCAGTAGAACGTATGGTTATAAAACTCAGATACTGCTGAGCAGTAGAACGTATGGTTATAAAACTCAGATACTGCTGAGCAGTAGAACGTATGGTTATAAAACTCAGATACTGCTGAGCAGTAGAACGTATGGTTATAAAACTCAGATACTGCTGAGCAGTAGAACGTATGGTTATGACTAGTGAAGAGATTAGATCTACCTACTTGTTGGGTATGGCCTTGTTATCACTGTTGTAAAACTGATACATCTAATATATGCATATGGCTTCTATACTTTAATAAAGTTATGAAGAAGGAACGATATACACATTGCATAACTGAAGAACTTGTTTTACTTATGCCAGGTATAAAGTATTATCTGCTGTTGATGCTAGAGTTATTTGCTACTCAACAACATGTTATCCTTCAATTATTTTCTCATCTCAGTAGCCTTCCATGTGGAGTCATGTGTTACCCGTGTCCAAATGGGAGTTTCATTAATATCTCACATTCCAAAAATATATGTCATTAGTGAAATAATCTCTGGTTTGCCCACTAGTGTGCCTTTAGTAGATGTGCGTTAATTTTCAAACCTGACTGAAATCCTTTCCAAAACTGGTTTCTCTAGCATGTAACTATTCAGTGCTAGGATAGGTTCTCATTCCCCTGTGATGCTAAAATGAAAAACATGGTAAATGGAGAATGAATGGATGAATGAACTATGATAATCTAAGATTTTGGCAATCTAAGCTTAATAATGAGAGTTGATGTTCATATATATTGTTTTATGATACATTCATTTGTTATCTAGGTTAGAAGAAAAATCCAGATGGGCAATTTTCTGGTCAAGCCTTGAGAGGATAAAAACACTTCTAGGAAGGTGCAGATATGTTAGTCTTGTGCTTGGCACTGTGTCAGCACCTGAAGTGTTCTACAGAGCTGTTGTACAGTTGATAAAGGGGCTTAAAGCTATTGTTAATATTATTCATAATATATTGCAGGAGGTGTAATCAGATAAGAGCAGGATGGCATGCTGGGCTACTGAATATACTTAAATAGTATAACCCACAGCTAAACAAGGTTAAGAGTAAAATCAGAGTCACATAGTTGAAAGCATGTGTCACGCTGAAAGCTCCTAATGTCAGATGATGCACAAATCAAGATAGTGGTATAACTGATATGGCAGGATTAATGGGCATTTATAAGATCTCTTTGTATAATACAGTATCTTCAAAAATGTCAGAATTATGTGTGCCTTTAGAAAATACATTGGAATGTGATATAGAAAGGTACTGAAGTTTGTAGAAAGAAAACAGTTTTGTAATGCTCATTTAGTGATAGAAGCAGCTACACTGAAATATTATGATGTGAATATGCCAGTCACATTACAAATAAATGCAAGCTAGAATGGAGCATGAGTAGTGAATTAACAAAAAGGTAGGTCATCTGCCTATTAGGCAAGATATATTGCTGACTACCAGAAATATATGATCAGACAGAAATTGATCTGTTAGTTGTTCTACATAATTATGAAATTTTCCATGAATATGCTTAAGGCAACATGCTCACAAGGTAGTGCACAGTACGTTCATAAAACTGGTGCAGAAGACACGGCACAACTTTCAAATAAGTTGCACTTACAGTAATAGGTCGGAGGAAAAAACATCTATGTAGCACAACCAGTTAACCATTTGTACTTGCCAGAGAATAAAGATGTATTCAATAAAAACTTGAAGCTTTCTGGGAAAACTTCACAGCAGCATATGACAAAAACTAAGTTAAGAATGGGTTTATGATGCAAATATTTAAAGAAGTTGCTGACAAGAATACTCAGGACTCAATTAGACATCATCAAGTGTAAAAATATCAGCACATATATTGTTTTCACCCAAAATGCCTATACAAATTAAACAAGAAATCCATATCTGTGCTTATATAATGCTGATATAATATACTAATCACAACACGATGTAGGGTGGGGAATGATATCTTATTAATTTCCAGAATGACTATGGGGAAGATTGTGATACATTTGTTTCATTATCAAGAAAGTGTATCTTTGATTTGTGCTGACAATTAGTTAAATATTCCACAGGTCAATAACCTAACCAATACTGTGAGCTAATGAAAGTTACAGTCTTGATGTGCTGTGTTTCAAATGTGGCTGTATCACACAGTCCTCTGCAGTATGCCAGTCTACTAATGAAGCTGAGAGGGATATACTGCAAAAAATGTAATAAAGTTGCAGTCATTAATTATGACCACACACAGTCATTCTTTAGCAGGTGACCTTCATTTGACACATACTGCTATGAAGGCTACTTTATATCAGCATGCTGGCCTGCCTTCTGGCTTGCAGAGTTAAATGGAAGTTAACTATACCTATTTTGTTGACTTCTGTAAAACAGTCAGGTTTAAGACAGTAAGAAATAAAGTTATTCAGCACGATTGCACTAGGATAAATATGCTAGAACACTTTTTTCACTAGAAGGAAGAGGTTAAGATAAACATTTGGCAGAGCTTTGGTAGGATATCAGTAGAACGTATTGTCCGAAGAAACAAGACAAGGTTGTTTCTTGTTCAAACCTTTGAGGGCAGAATTTTGCAAAGGACCAAAAAACACCTTTTCAAAATGTTTATGCGTCCCAGTGATTGGATAAGATAAATAATTTGGAATGATTTCAGAAGTGTAGATGTTTCCAAAGAATTATCCAGGGATATATCTAAACAGGTGTTCCATTTCATAATGAATTATCTAAAGATTTAGAGGTTTCTATTGATTGTTATCAGCTATTGAAGTCATAGAATGAATTTTAACTACAATGTTTTCTATATTTATAAAACTACTAGGAAACCAGCTAGATATACAAAAAGCTCACGGACTAATAGAACTGAATGAACTGGTAGGACCAAAATAACCAATGCATCTGAGATACTAACTGAAATGTAAAATGAAAATACGTATTTAAATTTATTGTTAAAAATGTGGTGAAGACTTATAAATGTATAAAGACTGATAATGTTCAAAGGTTATGAAAGACATTCTACAGTGAAGCAATACTGAAAATTATAGACTAAAATTAATTTAGTGAGGTATACTTATATAGCAGTATTTACTGCGGTGGTGGTACTGCGGTAGCATTGTCACCTCACAGTTAGATGTTGCCCATTCGATTCTCAGCTAGAGCGTCTTCTGTGTAGCGACATGTGTGAATGGGCATTCCTTCATTGAAGGTTGTGCATTAGGCCCGGCAAGCCAGTACGTAAAAATCTACTGCCAATCATTAGCGGATCGGAGTTCCGCTGTGGCGACCCCTAACCGGGAAAAGCCGAAAGACATAAACATAATTATATAGCAGCATTTATCTGACTGAAACGAGAGAGAAAATACACAGCTTCTGAAAAAGGGGTACTGTAATGTGTGTATACATCTTTAAACATTCATTCAATGTCCTATACACATATCATGTGATCTAGCGCCCTGGACACTAAAGCACAATGTGCAAATAATGCTGATGCAGCTGTCTGCATTGGAATTGCAGTCTAATACCATAATTGTATTTTGTAATGTATGTTACTATGACCAGGACATTTGTTCCAATCATTAGCTCAGGAAAGCACCATAGGACTATGGACATGTTAAGCCAGTAGTACTTTTACTGCTTTATAAAGTTAAAGTTTATGTGTGGAGGGGGGACTGGTTTGAGTGGTGAAAGTGTAGTATGTTACTATGTTTTCAGTGATACTAGAGGAAGTGATTTGTAATCTTCTCATATAGCACTGAAGGCGGATGAAATGGTAATGCAGCTATGGATTGCTGTCTGTGTTCACCATCGCTTGGGCTGTTTTTTAGTGTGTGTGCAGATTCCACACAGTCCTTCTATAGCAGGTGCCTTTCATCTGACACATAATGCTATGAAGGCTACTTTACATTAGCATTGTTTAAAACATTGTATAAACTATAGTAGTGTCTCCTATAAGTATAGCTCTTGACTTGTTGGAGAGTAATAATGACAGCCCTCGTTTTCCTGGCTCAATTAGTTTTAAAGCACTTACCTGTTTGCACCTACAAAATGCAGGAATAACTAACAAAATGGAATACATTGTTCAGCTAAACTGATGTTAACAATAAGATTAAAAAAAAGAACTACAGGTGAAACTGCAGACTGATGAAGAAAGGAAGAAAAGAAGACTTGTAGCCCTTATTTACTTATGAAATCTCCTTTTTAGGAAGTGAAAGGCAGTGCATATGCTGAGAGCTGCTACATCATCATCATCAGCCCCTTTTTCCCATTTTGTACACGGAGATTGGGAATCGTATTAACTGTCACCATCTCTCTTGATTCAATGCCACAGTCCTGCTTTCTTCAGCACTCATGCCTGACTGTCATAGATCTTTCACACAATCCATCCATCTCTTTGCTGGATGTACTAATTTCCTCTTACCTTCTTCCTGTCTGTCTCATATCTTCCTCACCAGATTGTCTTCTGCTTTTCTGCTTTTCTGCATGTGTCTGAACCACCGTAATCTGCTCTCTTTGATCTTTTCTGCAAATGGAGCTACTTTGGCTTCTGCTTTTATGTCCTTATTTCTTCTGCCCCACAGTGTGCATCCTACCACCCTCTCAGGCACTTCATTTCCATAATCGCTAGCTTCTTTATCTGCTGTGCCTTTACTGCCCAGGTTTCTGTACCATACAGTAGTACTGGTCACACCACTGTCTTGTACACCTTACTTTTCAGCTTCTGTGGCATTCTTCTCTCATAGACTACACCTGACACTCTATGCCAGTTGGCTGCAGCCCCTCTGATTCTAGCTTTGACCTCTTCATTCTGACTTCCCTTCTGCTCAACCACCCCTCCTAGATACTTGAAGCTAGTTACCTGTTCCGCTATCTTCCCTTCTATCTCAATTCTCAGCTTCTTCTGATTTCCCCAGTTTGCTGCCATTACCACTGTCTTATCTGTGCTTAGTTTCATCCCATGTGCCTGCAGTTTTGCATTCCATTCTCCTATCCTTTTCTGAAGTTCTAACTCAGAATCTGACTGTAATACCACATTGTCTGCATATAGCGACTTTGTCAATCCATCCCCTCCAACCTGTTTGCTAATGTAGTCCATCACCAATATGAACAGCAGTGGGCTCTGAGTTGAACCTTGGTGTACAACCACTCCCACTGGGAACCTCTCTGCAAGGCCAAACACTGTTCATACTTGAGTCACTGGATTCTTGTACATAGCCTGCACTAATTCTACTAATGCTTCTGGTACTTCAAACCACCGCAGTACTGCCCAGATCAGTTTCCTTGAGACTTCTCATGTGCTTTCTCCAAGTCTAGGAATACCCAGTTAGACTCTTTCCTCATCTTTAGCTTCTTCTCAACTATTTGTCTCTCTGCAAACATTAGGTCAGTTATGCTGCATCATGATCTGAATCTGATCTGCTCATCTACCATCTAACATTCTACTGCTCTGTGTATCTGTTTACCAATCACCCTCTCCAGAACTTTCATGCAATGTGAAAATGAATGTAGAGAGCTGCTACACAGAATACAAAACAGCCTCAGACTCATTTGGCTATTGCATACAGTCCAAGAGAAGCAAGACACAACTATTCCTTTTCTTTAAAAATCACATACCTCTTGGTATGGTGCACTGTACAGTCGGATGATCTGGCTGTGGCTATCTGTTCATCATGGCACTCTGTTCATTCTGCCCCTGTCATTGCAGGAGAACCACATGCAATTAGACAGGTTTATATCACTTCAGCGAAAACCCGTTTACGCGAATACGAATATGTCGAACCGTATCGCGCGAAATGTGTAAACCTCGAACGTCCAAAACTGCAAATTCCGAAATGTCAATTTGTTTTGGTTGGCCCATCTGCGATATAGCTCTGTAAGGTAAGTGTGCGATAGATAGGACTTTAGGGTTAGGATTTGGGTTAAGGTAAGTGCATAGATAGGTAATGTATGTAAGATTTAGTGTAGTATTAGATGTAGGGTTTTTTTTTTAAGTGTATGTATGTGTGTTATTTATTTTGTTTGCGTGTATGTCTGTAGGGAACGTGTGCTGTAGTTACAGACCTTAGGGTTAAGGAGGGGTTAAGGACAGTGCATAGATAGCTGTGTATGTGGGGTTTAGAGTAGTGTTGGAAATGTGGTTTTGTTAAATATATGTATGTGGATTATTTCTTTTGTTTGGGTGTATGTCTGTAGGGTTTGGTTAGTTATGTATGTGGTTTATTTATTTTGTTTGGGTAGGTACTAAGTAGTGGGTGATGGGGTTGGCCGACTATGGCAGTTCGATATTTTTTTTTTTCGTGGTTTAGTGCATTCGGGATTTTCGCGGTTCGAGGTATTGGGGTTGATGTATGGGTGTTCGGGTAAAGGGGTTTTTGCTGAAGTGATATAGACCCCAATTAGACAGCTCTATAAATACTCATGATTTGGCTCTCCTGCCAAGTGAGCTGCATGTTTTTGTCACATAGATAGAGGAAGAAGGCACAAAATGAAAGCACATTTCTTGAATAAGGAAAATAACTGTACATATATGTACCAGAGAGCATTTTAGTAGCATCGAAACATTATTTTAGTGGCAACTGTGGATCTGAACAGAAACATTTTCAGTTAAAGATGTGTCGTCAAAACAATGGAAAAGTATGAAGCAGTTGATACCTGGAGATTAAGCAATTCTTCATTCTGTTGGGCACAGCTACAATTGTAATCCTTTATCATCATCGTCAACTACCATTTTCACAATAATTACATGGGGTTAGGGTGTCTTGTTATCTGTCACCATCTGTCTCTGTTCAATGCCATTTTCATAACTTCTTCGACAATCATGCCTGACTGTCATAGGTCTTCTCTCACAAAATCCATCCATCCATCCCTTTGCCGGATGCCCTCATTTCCATTTACCTTGTTCCTCTCTGTCCCAAATCTTATTCACCAGATGGTCAAGTGCTTTCTTGTACATGTGCCCAGACAACTGCAATCTTTACTCTTTGACATTCGCTGCCATTCCAGCTACTTAGGATTCTGCTCTGGTGTCCTCATTTCTTCATCTGGTCCACAGTGTGCATCCTGTGATCCATCTCAGGCACTTCAACTCCACCAACTCTAGATTCCTCAACTGCTCTGCCCAAGTTCCTGTACCATACAGCACTACTGGTCACAACACGGTTTTGTACATCTTACTTTTCAGCTTCTTTGGCATTCGTCTGTCATATACTACCCCTGACACTCTGTGTCAGTTAGCTGCACTCCCTCTAATTCTAGATTTGACCTCTTCATTCAGACTTCCCTTCTCCTCAACCACCCCTCCCAGGTACTTGAAGTTAGTAACTTGCTCCACTACCTTTCCTTCTGTCTTGATTCTCAGCATCTTCTGATTTCACCAGTTTGCTGCCATTACCACTGTCTTGTCTGTACTTAGTTTCATCCGATGTGCATTCAGTTTTGTTTTCTATTCCCTTATCCTTTACTGAAATTCTTGTTCAGAGTCTGTCTGTTTGTAATGCTACATCATCTGCACAGAGCAACTTTGCTGATCTGTCCAATCTAACCTGTTCTCTAATGTAGTCCATCACTGGTATGAACAGCTGTGGGCTAAGAGCCAAACCCTGATGCACCCACTCCCACTGGGAACCCCTCTGTGAGTCTGAACACTGCTCATACTTGTGTCATTGGGTCAATGTACACAGCTGGCACTAGTTCTGCCAATGTTTCTTGGATTTCGGGTCAACACAAAACTGCCTGCTTTCTACAAGTCTAGAAATGCCCAATCGGGCTCCTTCTTCATCTCGAGCTTCTTCTCACCTATCTCACTTCAAACATCAGGTCAGTTGTGCTGCACCCTGATCTGAATCCAGACTGCTTATCTCCCATCTTACTTTCTCCTAGTCTGAGTAATCATGTATCAGTAATCCTCTCCAGAGCTTTCATGCAGTGTAACAGGAGTTTGATACCCCTATACTGCCCACAGTTAGAGCTTTCATGCAGTGTAACAGGAGTTTGATACCCCTATACTGCCCACAGTTAGAGCTTTCATGCAGTGTAACAGGAGTGTGATACCACTATACTGCCCACAGTTAGAGCTTTCAGCTTTCATGCAGTGTAACAGGAGTGTGATACCCCTATACTGCCCACAGTTAGAGCTTTCATGCAGTGTAACAGGAGTGTGATACCCCTATACTGCCCACAGTTAGAGCTTTCATGCAGTGTAACAGGAGTGTGATACCCCTATACTGCCCACAGTTGGGCTGCTCTTACTACTTCCTGGGTGGCCTCTTCTGTTTTCATCATAGGCTGTGGCTGGGGTGGTACGGCTTTTGTGGGCTTTTTTTCTTTCAGAAGCTGCTGGAAGTACTCCTTCATCTGCCTTTGATGTCTAGATTGGTGAGAACGTTGTTTCTGGTATCCCTTATGAAGGGTGTCTGACCATCTTCTTTTTCTTTCTGTCTTTGTTTTGCAACCTGATAGAGTTTCTTTGCGCCATCTATTGAGTCACTTTCCAGAAGTTGGTACAGTGCCTCTGATGCCTTGCTCTTTGCTATTGCAACTGTTCACTTATCCTGTTTGTTAGCCAACCATTATTCCTTCTTAGCCTGGTCTGTTTTTTCTATCTCCCACTTTTTATTTATTTATTTATTTATTTTGCAATCCTTCTTTCTTTTGATGACTCCCTGAACATCTGCATTCTACCACCATCTTACTTTATTTACCTTATTAACATATCTGGCTTGGCAACATATCTGTTCTGCAGTCCTCACACATGCTGTTTTGTGGTTTCTGTTATTCTTTTAAAACTCTACCTATTTCCTTTTCTTCCTGAGCTGCTAGAGGCCAGAATATTTCCTTGAACACTTCCACCTTCTCTTCAGTCAACTTCCAGGTCTTTGGCCTAGTCTCTGTTGACCCAAGAGTCTTCTCTAACTACTGCTTGCAGCTGATTGTGGCAGACAGTGGCTTATTTTGTGGGTCACTCATTTCATATATGGGCCACTCTTGTATGTGATGTTGTGACTGTGTCTCTTACTGAACCATTTGTTGGCTACCATCAAGCCATTTGCTAGATGGAAGTCTAGAATGGCATCTCTTTCTTTGTTCTTTTTGTCCAACCCATACAGACCCAGGCAGTCCCATATCCTGTTCTGTCTTTCCTAATATGTGCATTCAGGTCCCCCATTATTAACACTAAGTTATGTTGTCTTGATTTATTTAATAAGTCCTGCAACTACTGCCTGAATGCACTCATTTCCTTGCTGTCACAACCTTATTGTGGAGCATAGACAGAGATTATGAATACTGCCCAGTCCTTACACTGGAGTATGATTGCCATGAGCCTGTCACTAATTCTGATGATATTCCTCACTGCCTTCTGACGTCTCTCCCCCACCACAATTCCTACTCCATTTCTAGTCTGTCCAGCTCCTGAGTAATAGATTCTGTAACCCCTAGGGGCTTTGTTACACTGCCCTTCTATCTTATCTCATGGATATATAGGATACCCACTATCCTCCTTACTATCAAGTCATCTACTTCCAAGTTGCATCCTGTAACTGAAGCTGCCCTGAGTATAGCAAAACTTAGCTCATGTTTGGAAGGTTGATTAGCTTTACATCCAACACACTTATGCCAGGTATCTGAAGCTGAACAACTGGAAACCGGCCAGCCAGTAGCTTATATACCCATGGCTATTGGGCTTTATGGAAGGCACACACCGGACAAAGGGGCACATAGACTCCTCTCACCATTAGCATTGTGTGGGTCAGAGTAGGTCAGGTCTTCAACTTACTTATCAACGGCAAATACCCACACCCATTTTTGGTGACATTAGTAAACACAACCACATCACCTAGAAACATTTTCTTACACCATTGAGTGGGTAGCCCTGACTTGGCGCACATTCTGTGAGTCATGTTCTGCTATCTAGAGGGTACTGCACACCACATTTGATGCCCAAATAGGTTGGTCTAAATAAATCTTCCCATGATAGGCACCATCTAGAGTCTGTGCTGCTGTTCACAAGTCCATTCTTGGGTGAGTTTGTGATGGAAACATTTAGCATGTTATTGAGAGGTGGGAGGATTCCAACAGAGATACAGGGAGAACATGCAAACTCCATACATGTACTGGACAGAAGTCGATGTTATAAAATATAAAGTTACAAAACTAAACTTTTCTGAACTCTACACAGATCCAGAAACTACCCATCTCAGATTCAAACAACTCCATCAAATATGCTGGACAAATATCAGACAATACAGTGGACTCTGGCTTGATCTGTATCTCACCTTTCATTTTCTCATAGGCAAAACCAGGTCCAAAATCAACTCCTCCCTTTTCCGAGCAAAAAAATGTGGCAGCCCCCTGCCCATCTAAGTAATGAGTACTAACAATAACCCTAACTCTGCTCATTTCCCCACCCCTAACCCTACACTGTACCTTAAAAATACTTCCCGTATTCAGATGAATTTGAGGGTAGTGTTATGGGGTTTATGTGTGAAGACTAGGAGAGGAAAGTTTTCCTTTTTCAATCTTTTGTGGGTCAATCTTTTGAGTGTTTGATATTCTGTATGTTTGAACATCTTAATGCAGTTATTTTTATTTAACATTAGGAATGTTTGATCATACAGACTAGAATTATATACATACATATATATATATATATATATATATATATATATATATATATATATATATATGTGTGTGTGTGTGTGTGTGTGTGTGTGTGTGTGTCTATATATATATATATATATATATATATATATATATATATATATATATATATATATATATATAGTTAGAGAGAGAGAGAGACATAGAGATGCAAGGAAGCCCTGCCTAGTTAATAGGTTCTGACAAATGTGAGTTATACTCAGAAGCGGCATGTGTGTGATTCATAAAACATGTCTGAACAGCTGTTATACCATTTTGTGCTAGGCGATACTGCTGACTATGTGAGAGGATGATTCATAAAACGTCACATTACTAAGAGCACTGTATAATGTAAATCAGTAAGGAACATAGGAAGAGTTGTGCTTTGCGACATGGCATAACAGACTAAAATACAGATGAGAGTTCCACTGTACTAGAAACTAGCTAATAATGACTCACACATTGATGTTTTAGTAGTATGCCCAGCTGGTTTTATGTTTTAGTAGTATGTCTGCCAGATACTCACTGAGGCTTAAATGACTTAGAAGCATTTTCTGCTCACCATGTGATGAATTTATTCACTGGTACTAATGTTGCATGGAGGGACAGCTCTCTCCCTCTCCGGGTACACCATCTGCATTACTCTATCCTTGCAGTTGTACAATGCAGTGTGCTGTTCAGACGAATATGTCAAAAGGTGTATCATATTGCATGCAGCAACAACATGGATACCCAATGATATATAAACTAACTGCATTATGAAGCAAATTCATAGGTTACATCATAAGTGACGAGTTATACTTAGAGCTACTTAATACTTCAGCACTGCAGTTCAGTGAAGGTGGCTGTTCTAATGCCATATTTCCATGATGTGCTATGTTTTACATGTTTATTTTTCACATTTTCCATGGTGTATTATGTGTTGCATACTTTTATGCCATATTTCCATGGTGTGCCTTGTCTCATATGCTTTTTTATGCTATATTTTCCACAGTGTATTATGCGTTGTTTTTGATGGTGTTCTGTGCCTTGTACAACATTTTTAATACTAGTGTATTTATGTATATATACCTTTTCACCAATCCTGCTCCACATTGGTTCTGCGATTATCAGCAGGATCAATACCTGAGTGCACCAAACGTATTCTTGTCAGTGTATTTTAAAAAATACAAAAGGTGGGTGGGAGGTTGGCATAATGGTTACTCTATTTTCATTACAGTCATAAGGTGCAGGGTTTGAGTCTCACATGGAATAATTCGCTAGGCTTACAATGAGCCACAAGAGCAGTTAGCCTAATCCTAATCTATGAACCTATAAGAAATAAATGTAAACCTTTAATTACTTTCATACTGTACTCACAAATGCACACACACACACACACACACACACACACACACACACACACACACACACACACACACACACACACACACACACACACACACAATACTAAGATTTCAAAAATGAAAAGTTTTAATTACATTTTTCAAGCCATCACATTGCAGACTGGATTTGATTTTTATCTTTGAATTTTTATTACAGGGCTGCTGATTTTTCAGTTGAGAAACTATTGTTTAATAGTGGGCCAGTCACTAGAAAAGGAACTATATCAGTCAATGAGAAAGGAAACATTAGAATTAGCTGATGGACAGTTATATAAACTTGTGCTGCATGAGAAGCAGGTGATGTGCCGTGCCTTTTACTGAGAACAAACCTACATATTCAGACTCCTAACAAAAACTGATGGAAGAGTGGTACCACCACCCACCTTTTACACAATATCTCATACTATTGACATCTAATGATAAGTGCAGCTCACAAGAGTTCCACACTTGTCTGTAAATATGCGAACAGGGATTTCATAAACAAATGGAAATGAGAGAAAATAATAGGTATGGCCAGGTGATGGTGAACTATTTTGGAAATTTTTTGAGAAAACAAATTGAAAAAAGCAAGTAGTCCCAAGTTTATTTGTTTCTTTCGGCTTTTCCCAGTTAAGGGTCACCACAGCAGAACTCTGGTCTGCTAATGATTGGCAGTAGAGTTTTACATGCTGGCTTGCCGGGCCTAACGCACAACCTTCAATGAAGGAATGCCCATTCACGCATGTCGCCACACAGAAGACGCTCTAACTGAGAATCGAACGGGCAACGTCTAACTGTGAGGCAACAATGCTACTGCAGCACCACCACCACCAAATAGTCCCAAGTACAGTGCTATTAATGTTGTGGATGACACAAGGGTCTGACATTAGAGGCAGATTTCACCTGATCCTTTCTTTGTCGCTTTAAGGAAGTAGGCAAATCCAATGTGTAGCCAGTGAAATGTGTTGAAGCCTTTGACTTAGTCATCATCTCATCATCTTCTTTCGGCTGTTCCCGTTAGGGGTCGCCACAGCAGATCACCTGTTTCCATTTTTTCCTGTCCTCTGCATCTTGCTCTGTCACACCAACCACCTGCATGTCCTCTCTCTCACCACATCCATAAACCTTATCTTAGGCCTTCCTCTTTTCCTGTTACCTGGTAGCTTCATCCTTAGCATCTTTTTCCCAATATATTCAGCATCTCTCCTCAGCACATGTCCAAACTAACGTAATCGTGCCTCTCTGGCTTTGTCTCCAAACCTTCCAACCTGGGCTGACCCTCTAATATACTTATTCCTAATCCTGTCCACCCTCGTTACACACAGTGCAAATCTTAACATCTTTAATTCTGCCACATCCAGCTCAAACTCCTGCCTTTTTGTCAATGCCACTGTAACCAACCCATATAACATAGCTGGTCTCACTACCCTCTTGTAGACCTTCCCTTTCACTCTTACTGGTACTCGTCTGTCACAAATCACTCCTGATACTCTTCTCCACCCACTCTATCCTGCCTGTACTTTCTTCTTCACCTCTCTTCCACACTCACCATTACTCTGAACTATTGACCCCAAGTATTTAAACTCATCCACCTTCACCACCTCTACTCCTTGCATCCTCACCATTCCTCTGTCCTCCCTCTCATTCACACACATATATTCTGTCTTAGTCCTGCTGACCTTCATTCCTCTTCTCTCTAGAGCATAGAAGCCTTAGACTTAGTAAATTACAAAAATACAAGATGCAGAAATTGAATCGAAGGGTGGCATGGTGTGCAAACCACTGTGTAATCCAGTTTGGTCACATGGTTTGCATAGCTTTAGTAAAGTTCACTTTATTTTTGCTGATATAATTACATAGTTGCATAAAACAATAAGCAAAGAATGTTGTTGCTGTTGTTGTTACTGTTGGAAGGAAGTACTTCAAGTATTTTATTATGTTGAAAAGGGAGTGCATCTGTCTGTTTGGAATAACATGACCACAAGTGTACGACTGCATCTGTTAAGATTTAAATACATATCTCTAGAAATGCATAAAACTCCAACCAGTTTATATCACAGAAAAAAAGCTCGAGAAATCCTTAGTTTGTTTTTCCTGTGTTTTTCTTCTACGTCTGCTCAAACAATTATGACCCTGTCCTATTGTCCAGTATGCCAATATTCAGTCTTTTTGACTATATCCTGCTTCACAAAATTCAAAATTTGTCTTTTAGTACTATTGGAAAGTTCATTTCCAGACAAATTCTTATGTCTCTCCTTTTAAATGAATCCACTTAGGACTCAGTGAGTTACAGTATTAAATATTAATGAGGTAATGCAACATCAGTGCGTACAAATTGCACTTTCCTCTTTCACAGTCATTTGTCCTCAGTTTATATTAATGTGCAGAACATGTCCTGATACTAAGAACACCAGAATAAATCATGCATATCTGGTTCTAGGACTTTTAATGAATGGTCATGTTGGCAAGGAATATGCGAAGTCTTACAGTATGTGGAAGTTGCTGATATTGGCTCTGTGGTCTAATCAGTGCTAGACTGGTTAACTATAGCTGCTTCAATGCATATGATAGCTGCTCACGGTTGTGAGACTATGGAGTTAGTCTGTAGAAACAGGGAGATGAAGCTCTCACATCAGAGAGTGTGGGGGAATATAGACCCCCTCTTAAATGTTGCTTAAGGAGTGTTTGTATTGTTGTGTTTCAATATATCAGTGTGCAGCTTGAGCAGGGCATGTGGTATTTTAATGTTGTGATATATATATATTATGAAGTATAGCTTGGTGATATTTTGTGTTGTTTTGTACAGTAGGTTTTGTATGAAAAGGGAATCCATGCAAAATCAATGGTATTGGGTTTCATATAGTTTCATAGATAGATAGATAGAGGTACATATACCAAGAAAATTGCTTTTCTTTCAAAGAGAGTTTCTGTCTTTACCTATATCTGTCTATAAAACTGTATTGCTTTAATTAGACAAGAGTAGGCATATATCTGAGAACAGAATATGAAGGAGAAATAATTTTTGTGATTTCTCAAAAGAGAAATGTGTTCATTTTGTTATGATCTGTAAGCCTGAGGATGTAAAGCAAACTATGCCTTAAGTAATGGTTTAATGCTTAGTTCACTGCTTTGGGATGTAATTGCCAACTGTACCACTTTGTCTACCTAGCAAATTTCTTGATCTCAGATGGCAGGTAAGACATATTTGTTTAAATTGCTCTTCTGGCTGTTTCAAAGCAAATGAAGATGGGAATGTGAATGTATGTGACTATGCCATTCATAAACCGGTAGTATGATAGACAGATAGATAGACTGATAACTAGATAGATGAATTGATTGATAAATGAGTTGAAGAAAACAAACCTGTGCTTAAACACAGACACAGAGACACAGGGAGACACAGGCAAACACACACACAAACACGCGTGCACACACACACACACACACACACACACACACACACACACACACACACACACACACACACACACACACTTTTTCTGTGATTATGAACTCATTCCATTTTCAATAGGAATATCGTCCTACTGAATAAACCTGTGCCATGCTTTGTACTGCATTTAGATATCGTGTTACTTTGTCTTCACATACTCATTGAGCATGAGCTGAGCATGCACTCACCCATGAAAGGAGCCGACTGCTTTATCTTCATATTGTTAGCATTCTTTACTGCTGTTAAGCTGCTGAATCACTTGCTGAAATTTTATTGCTAGGAAAGTAATTGATGATACAAAAAGAGTATAACATTCAATGTTAAATGTATACTGCACACATTTAAATAAATATGACTCTGTCTTATTCTCTGTACCCATCACATCTGCTGCTAGGTGTATGGATGCCTATGTGCAAGATGCACACACACACACACACACACACACACACACACACACACACACACACACACACACACACACACACACACACACATATATGCACACACATATACATATAAATTTATATATGCATACATGTGCAGTATGTATTTATAGAGATTCTTTATAAGAATCATAAAAACATAAATATGTTCAGGTTCACTCCTTGCTTTAAAGAGAGGGCCACAGTCTACATTTGAGCAGCATTTTTCATTCAGTTATCTGAAAAAAAGGAAGAAAGAATGAGTTATGCTTGGTTACCTACAAGTCATACTGAACATGACCGTAAGATACCTGAATCATGGAGCCATGTTGTCAGTTCAGAAAATAGCTTGTCATATGATGTTCTGGAAGCTAATATGCTGAATATCACTATGCACTACCTGTCTGGCAACATAAATGTACAGATTCTGCATATATACAGGAAAAATATGTTACCAAAAACACAATGCAGGGTGGGAGTCCCTCAATATTTTTTACCTTTCTGCTGCCCTCTGCTGACCATCAGTTCTCCTCCCTGGTCAGCCTCTTGGCCCATTTATTCCTCTTTGGCCACTGAGGGCAAAGTTGAGGTCTCCTCAGGGGAGTCCATCATACTACGGATGAATGATTAATCCATAGGACTAGTGTAGAAGGTGGATGTTCTCTGAGCCCCACCTTTCTCGTAAAGCATCTGTCTTGGGATCCCACCTTCCAGGGGTATGCAATGGGATGCTGCCAGGCTATATCCCACCTCCATAGTTGCACACTGTCTTCACTCTGGTCCTGTCCTACCCTGGTGTGCTCTCTGCTATGTTCTACAGTACATACCAACAGCATGACAGCTACACACATGCCCAGCATATTCCCCATCATCCCTGAGGGAGGTGAATGATATACGTAGCAACAGCTTGACAGTTATGAACATGTCCAGTACCTCCCCCATCATCCCTGAGTGAGATGAATGGGCTTACATACCAACATCATGACAGTTACGTATATGTCCAGTACATCCCCCATCATCCCTGAGTGAGGTGAATGGGCTTACATACCAACATCATGACAGTTACGTATATGTCCAGTACATCCCCCATCATCCCTGATGGAGATGAATGGGCTTACATACCAACATCATGACAGTTACGTATATGTCCAGTACATCCCCCATCATCCTTGATAGAGATGAATGGGCTTACATACCAACATCATGACAGTTACGTATATGTCCAGTACCTCCCCCATCATCCCTGATAGAGATGAATGGGCTTACATACCAACATCATGACAGTTACGTATATGTCCAGTACCTCCCCCATCATCCCTGATGGAGATGAATGGGCTTACATACCAACATCATGACAGTTACGTATATGTCCAGTACCTCGCCCATCATCCCTGATGGAGATGAATGGGCTTACATACCAACATCATGACAGTTACGTATATGTCCAGTACCTCCCCCATCATCCCTGATGGAGATGAATGGGCTTACATACCAACATCATGACAGTTACGTATATGTCCAGTACCTCCCCCATCATCCCTGATGGAGATGAATGGGCTTACATACCAACATCATGACAGTTACGTATATGTCCAGTACATCCCCCATCATCCCTGATGGAGATGAATGGGCTTACATACCAACATCATGACAGTTACGTATATGTCCAGTACATCCCCCATCATCCCTGATGGAGATGAATGGGCTTACATACCAACATCATGACAGTTACGTATATGTCCAGTACATCCCCCATCATCCCTGATGGAGATGAATGGGCTTACATACCAACATCATGACAGTTACGTATATGTCCAGTACATCCCCCATCATCCCTGATGGAGATGAATGGGCTTACATACCAACATCATGACAGTTACGTATATGTCCAGTACATCCCCATCATCCCTGATGGAGATGAATGGGCTTACTTACCAACATCATGACAGTTACGTATATGTCCAGTACCTCCCCCATCATCCCTGATGGAGATGAATGGGCTTACATACCAACATCATGACAGTTACGTATATATCCAGTACATCCCCCATCATCCCTGATGGAGATGAATGGGCTTACATACCAACATCATGACAGTTACGTATATGTCCAGTACATACCCCATCATCCCTGATGGAGATGAATGGACTTACATACCAGCATCATGACAGTTATGTATATGTCCAGTACATCCCCCATCATCCCTGATGGAGATGAATGGGCTTACATACCAACATCATGACAGTTACGTATATGTCCAGTACCTCCCTCATCATCCCTGATGGAGATGAATGGGCTTACATACCAACATCATGACAGTTACGTATATGTCCAGTACATACCCCATCATCCCTGATGGAGATGAATGGACTTACATACCAGCATCATGACAGTTATGTATATGTCCAGTACATCCCCCATCATCCCTGATGGAGATGAATGGGCTTACATACCAACATCATAACAGTTACGTATATGTCCAGTACCTCCCCCATCATCCCTGATGGAGATGAATGGGCTTACATACCAACATCATGACAGTTACGTATATGTCCAGTACATCCCCCATCATCCCTGATGGAGATGAATGGACTTACATACCAACATCATGACAGTTACGTATATGTCCAGTACATCCCCCATCATCCCTGATGGAGATGAATGGGCTTACATACCAACATCATGACAGTTACGTATATGTCCAGTACCTCCCCCATCATCCTTGATGGAGATGAATGGGCTTACATACCAACATCATGACAGTTACGTATATGTCCAGTACCTCCCCCATCATCCCTGATGGAGATGAATGGGCTTACATACCAACATCATGACAGTTACGTATATGTCCAGTACATCCCCCATCATTCCTGATGGAGATGAATGGGCTTACATACCAACATCATGACAGTTACGTATATGTCCAGTACCTCCCCCATCATCCCTGATGTAGATGAATGGGCTTACATACCAACATCATGACAGTTACGTATATGTCCAGTACCTCCCCCATCATCCTTGATGGAGATGAATGGGCTTACATACCAACATCATGACAGTTACGTATATGTCCAGTACATCCCCCATCATCCCTGATGGAGATGAATGGGCTTACATACCAACATCATGACAGTTACGTATGTGTCCAGTACCTCCCCCATCATCCCTGATGGAGATGAATGGGCTTACATACCAACATCATGACAGTTACGTATATGTCCAGTACATCCGCCATCATCCCTGATGGAGATGCATGGACATAGTCTTTATATCCTTTCATTCTCTCCCAGCGCTCATCAGGACCTTCAGTGCTGGGGGTGCTAACTGAATACTGGTCACATTGTTCTTCGATCTGTGTCACAAAAATATCTGCCCCTCGGATAATAAAAGCAAATGAGAAAAAGTTCTTCCTCCACAGCTTCTTTAATATTATAAAAACATGAGGCCTGAGGAAACAAAGCAAACTATGCTTTAAGTAAGGCTTTAATGTTTAGTTTACTGTTTTGGGATGTAATTGCCTACCATACCTTTGCTACTAATGGAATTAGTTTAATTTAATTTTTAAGTTATTCAATTGCTAACCATGTAAATGACCTAGTTTATCTTGGTTCTTTTTTATTATGACTTGGGCCATAAGGGCAGGAGTGAGTGGAGTGCATTTAAAGAGTTTAAAGCAGGCAATAATCCAGCACCTACAAATTATTAGCAAGAAAATCAATCTACATAAACATACACCCAGCATTTAGGGGAATTTGTTTATCTTCTTCTACATTTCGGTAATTGTGATTCACTTAGACAGCATGGAAATCTGTGGTTGGCAGCTTTGCACTATCACTTCCTTGTACTGCTCTAAACTTAGAAGTTGTGTGAGCCAGTGTAGAAATATTCAAAGATTTTTAAAGTTTAATAACATTTTTGTGAACATTTCCTCTGTAAAATAGAATTAGTCGTTCAATATTTATGTTATACATCTTGTAAGTTAACACAGCATTTTGAATAATATGACAATGATCCAAATCTGAAAATTCTTTGATAGGCCTGAGACTATGTGTCACTACATTATGATTCACAGCTATTAATTTTACTGTTTTTCTGTTGTTAAATCCTGACATAATGCCTATACATTAGGGTAATACTGAGCTTCTTTTTGCATAGTTTGTAAAACATGGACTGTCAGTTTGGAAAACATGGGCTGTATTACCCTGCTGTACAGTCAGGAAGTATCACAGCACACCCCATAACAATTTTCACAGTTGGCATTATTCAGTAATATTGCTGCATTCTCAGCTCTGCATTGTCACATTTTACAATGTTGTGCCACTGGTTAGATGTGATGTCTAGGAAATATTTGTAAGAAATATACATGATTTCTTTTTTTATCCAACAAATATGTTTTCTGTCTTGGCATGCCCTATCCCTCCTGAACACTCTTCTCGTATGTGGCATATTTAGTGCTAAGTTCTTCCAGGGCACAGTTTCCATTTGAAAATAAGCCAAAAGACACAACACAACACAACACAATGCAAAATGAGACTGATGAGAGAGAGAGAAGGAATAGAAGTAGAAAGTAAAACCTCTGTCGGTTAATATATTGGCTATTGATCAGCAGTTGGAAGGGAGCTATAACTAACTTAAACGTCCCTGATGAAAAGTTAGCAGGTACGATAAAGAACTATGAGCTGGATAAGCAGGAGGGCAAAAACTGCAAGCAAAGATGAAACTGTGCTTGCCTACCCAGTTGCTTTATACCAAAGATGCCTGTATCTAACGTATGGAAAGAGACAGAGTTTTTAGAAGTACAGGCAGTCGATGTGACTGAGCAGAATATTACGAGACGGACATAAAAGGTTTTGATACTAGATCTGATAGTCAAAATTGTGGCAAGGCAGCTGAAATGTCACAGCAAGGGAGCTGCTAGGTAACAACTATCATAATATGGTACTGTCTGAGACTCTAGCTGCAAGAAAATCAAAGGCTGCAGGCGCAAATGACCTTGTCTACAGAATAATACAAATCAGAGTGATAGGTACAGAAATATCACCATGCCAGCAGATGAAGGCATAGAAATTGGGACTAAGCTACAGGACTGCACTACACAGACCTACTGATATTGGTGCACATGGATTACTAAAAAGAAAGAAGAACATACTGTACTATACTCGGGTCTATATTACGTACTCGACGATTAGAGTAGATTACAAGTGTGTGTCTTGTGTTTACTGCCCTGCAAATTTTTTCCCTAGGAAAAAAATCACAGACATGGCCAGTCACAGTTTTGGGATTTTGGTCTTTTGGTGTTGATTATTACTTATTCGAAGAAGTGTCTCTTTGAGTACATAATGTAGACCCACTATACTCAGCCAACAGATATTGCTAACAATCTGGCCGACAGATTTAGTGCCAACTTTACCCCTCTCCCCCCTAAAGGACCAATCATAATACCGGAGGAATGCCAAGCAACCAGCATTACTGCAGCACAAGTTAAAGTTGCATTGTCCAAGGCCAAGAATACAGCTTCCATGGGACCTGACAATATCTCTGGATGTGTTCTACATGGACTACAAAGTGAACTAGCACCACATCTGTGTGCTCTGTTCACTCACAGCCTCACCTCTGGCTTTGCCCCTACTGAATGGCACGCTGTAACAGTCATCCCTCTCCGTAAAGGGGGAGTGACTACAGACCCTGGGAATTATCGCCCCATTAGCCTGACAAGTCTGGTATGCAAGGCTATTGAGTGCATCATCATGGACCTAATTACCAAGGATATAGGGAATCTCCAAACTGTAGATCCCAAGCAATTTGGTTTTGTGAAAGGTAGATCATGCCTGCTCAACCTGGTTGACTTCTATGAGTCAGTCACCAGAACTGTGAATGATGGCAAGGCAGTTCGTACAGCCTACCTTGATCTGGCCAAGGCCTTTGATACCATTCCCCACTCAGGAATTATTGATAAAGTCACCAAACTAGGCATCAACCCCTATATCACTAGGTGGGTTGCAAATTGGCCACAGATAGAACCCACAGCGTGAAACTAGCAGACTCCAAGTCAGACTGCCTACCAGTCATGAATGGAGTCCCACAGGGATCAGTCCTGGGTCCTCTCCTGTTTGGCATCTATTTCTCAGAAGTCCAGTACAACATGAAGGGACTTTGGCTGACCAAGTACACATACAACTGCAAGCTGGGAGCCATTACTAACTCCCCAAGTGATGTAGACATCCTACAGAAAGGCCTCACTGAGACCATTGACTGGTGTTGAAACCATGGCCTTAAGGTTAATGCCAAAAAATGCGTCATCATCCCCTTTGGGAAAAACTCAGTTCCCACTAATTACCACATTGATGGGAGCCCATTGAACACTGAAGGCATTGTAAGAGATCTAGGGGCACAGGTTGACAGCAACCTCTCCTTCGACCACCACATTGCAAATGTGGTCAGAAAGTTCTTCTATGTGGCACAT